>NC_058405.1:113350519-113361807 GCF_002201575.2 Neomonachus schauinslandi | reverse complement strand
GTCTCAAATAAATAAATAAAATCTTTAAAAAAAAAAAAAAAAAGATACAAAAGTAGGGATCTGAAAGGGTACGTGCACCCCGATGTTTATAGCAGCAATGTCCACAACAGCCAAACTGTGGAAAGAGCCAAGATGTCCATCGACAGATGAATGGATAAAGAAGATGCGGTGTATATATATACAATAGAATATTATGCAGCCATCAAAAGGAATGGGATCTTGCCATTTGCAACGACATGGATGGAACTGGAGGGTATTATGCTGAGCGAAATAAGTCAAACAGAGAAAGACATGTATCATATGACCTCACTGATATGAGGAATTCTTAATCTCAGGAAACAAACTGAGGGTTGCTGGAGTGGTGGGGGGTGGGAGGGATGGGGTGACTGGGTGATAGACACTGGGGAGGTTATGTGCTCTGGGGTAAGCGCTGTGAATTGTGCAAGACTGTTGAATCTCAGATCTGTACCTCTGAAACAAATAATGCAATATATGTTAAGGAAAAAAAAAAAAAAGAAGATAGCAGGAGGGGAAAAATGAAGGAGGGGAAATCGGAGGGGTAGACGAACCATGAGAGACGATGGACTCTGAGAAACAAACTGAGGGTTCTAGAGGGGAGGGGGGTGGGAGGATGGGTTAGCCTGGTGGTGGGTATTGAGGAGGGCACATTCTGCATGGAGCACTGGGTGTTATGCACAAACAATGAATCATGGAACACTATATCTAAAACTAATGATGTAATGTATGGGGATTAACATAACAATAAAAAAATTTTTTAAAAAAATGAAAAGGCAATCCACAGAATGGGAGAATTTATTTATAAATCTTGTATCTGCTTAGGACTTGTATCTAGAATACTTAAAGAACTCTTGCAACTCAATAATAAGACAACCCAATTTTTTTAAATGGGCAAAGGATCTGAATAAAACATTTGTTCAAAGAAGATGTGTAAATGGCCAGTTAAGTGCCTGAAATGATGCTGATCATTAATTATGCAAATAAACATAAGAAGATACCAATTAGCATTACTGTGATAAATAAGATAATAACAGGTGCGGTTCACAATGTGGAGAAACTGCAACCTTCATACACTCCAAGCTGGAATGTGAAATGGTGCAGCCACTCTGGAAAACAGGCAGTTCATCAGAATGTTAAACATAGTGTTACCATGTGATCCAGCAATTAGAATTGAAACGTATGTCCACCCAAAAACTTGATCATGAACTTTCATAATAGCCTAGAAGTGGGAACAATCTGGGGCGCCTGGGTGGCTCAGTCAGTAAAGCATCCAGCTCTTGGTTTTGGCCCAAGTCATGATCTCATAGGGTGTGGGATGGAGCCCTGAAACAAGATCTGCACTCAGCAAGGAGTCTGCTTGAAGATTCTCTCCCTCTGCCCCTCCCCTCGCTTAAGTGCTCTCTCTCTCTCAAATAAATAAATCTTAAAAAAATAAAAAATAAAAATTAAAGTGGAAACAAAAAAAAAAAGAAAGCTGTAACATAAAAGCATAGGAGATGAAATGAATTTAGGATTGCAAATGGAGATCAACAACTACCTTCATGTTGAAACACTCTAAGACACTGCTTTGTGTCAAAAGTTCTTTGATAAAAACTCAATGCTTAGAGTAAGATACGGAAACCACAGTATTTAACCAATGTGCAAGCAGCATAATCCCAGAGATTAATGAAACTCCAGATCACAACTGTTTCATATATTTTTGCTAAGCAGGAGTGGCTCATGTGGTGAGGATTTGTAGTTCAATCAAATTATCTTCTCTACATCCACTTGTGAACATAATACTCACAACATCCATGTGATTAACCAAAGCAGCCTAGTCCAGGAGGGTTGCCAACAGCAGACAGCAGTGTGGCATATCTAAACAAATGAACATGGAAAGGTATCATTATAACTGAAGTTGCAGACATTTAGGATATAAGTTTTTTTAAAGTAAGTAGGAAACTTTAGACAGGGGAGGAGTCTTAAGGAGGTCCTTAGGCTCAATAACCTTTCCCAGGCACACACCAGGTGCAAGAAGGACTCAGACTTCATACAGCATCCTCTCGTCCCCAGGTAGAAAGATCTGGTGGGATGCAGATGAAGTGAGTACAAATTTTAAGTAGTGGAAGGAATAGGGAGGAAGAACACAGTAGATGCTCCTCTCCCCAGTCATGGAGAATCGCTTCATCTGGCCCTGCTATAACTCAATGGGACCAGGCCCCCTTCCTCTTTCAGAGGCACAAACCTTTGGTTCCCCGGCAAGCACCCTGAACTGTGTCTCCAGGTGTAAAACAGAATTTGCCAAGTGCCTAAGATGGATGACTAACTCCTGTCCCTCCTTGATCAATCACTTAGACATTGTCTGCCTAAATAAACTCCTACGGAATGACTATAGGACACAAGCCAAACCACTCTGATGTCCAAATTAAATACCTGACTTTTCCCCCTTCCCCTCCCCTTCAAAAAGCATTTAACTTTTTTCCCCTAGAACAATAGGGAAATACATCTGGAAACTTGCCATTTGGCAGCAGGGGCTGGAGGACAGATCAACAGAGCAACACAAACTACATCCTGAGCAAGAGCCTAAGCTCCTGGCTGTGTCTGGGGTAAATCCAAAGCAGAGAAAGGCAAGGCTTAAGGTGTGAAGGGAGAAGAGTTGCTGCTTGAAGTCCTGTTCCAACAGACCTCTCAAGGGCATCCAGGGAAGAAGAGTATGCATTTACTATATTCGAGCACAAAGCCAACAGCACCCAGGCTCCTGGACCAAAAGTGAGGACCTGGGATGGAGCAGAAGTATAAATCTGGGGGACTAAGAAACGAAAACAGAGAGCCCCCCCCTTTTTTTTTTTCCACAAAAGGAAGAACAGTACCAAGAAGGACTGGGACCATGACAAAAGAAAGATGAGACAATGTTTCTGTTCAGCATGCTAGCCCTCCGTGTCAGGTACCTGTCTCTATGCCTCCTTCTCCCTCCTTCCCTGCTGCCAAGTCCTGAGCTGACATCCACTCAAGAGTCAGTACACAGAGCTCCTACTAGCACCAGGCATAGAGTTAGAAATGAAGGACACATGGAACCACAAAAGACCCTGAATAGCCAAAGCAATCCTGAAGAAGAAAAGCAGAGCTGGAGTCATCACAATTCCAGACCTGAAGCTCTATTATAAAGCTCTAGTCATCAAGACAGTACTGGCACAAAGACACATGGATCAACGGAACAGAATAGAGAGCCCAGAAATAGACCCACAACTCTATGGTCAACTCATCTTTGACAAAGCAGGAAAGAATGTCCAGTGGAAGAAGGACAATCTCTTCAACAAATGGTGCTGAGAAAATTGGACAGCCACATGCAGAAGAATGAAACTGGACCACTTTCTTACACCAAACACAAAAATAAACTCAAAATGGATGAAAGACCTAAATGTGGGACAGGAAACAATCAAAATCCTAGAGGAGAACATAGGCAGCAACGTCTTTGACCTCAGCTACAGCAACTTCTTACTAGACGTGGTGCAGGAGGCGAGGGAAACAAAAGCAAACATGAACTATTGGGACTTCATCAAGATAAAAAGCTTCTGCACAACAAAGGAAACAGCAAAACTAAAAAGCAGCCTACAGAATGTGAGAAGATATTTGCAAGTGACATATCTGATAAAGAGTTAGTATCCAAAATCCATAAAGAACTTAGCAAACTCACCACCCAAAAAACAAATCCAGTCAAGAAATGGGCAAGAAGACACGAAGAGACATTTCTCCAAAGAAGACATCCAGATGGCTAACAGGCACATGAAAAGAGGCTCAACATTACTCATCATCAGGGAAATACAAATCAAAACCATGATGAGATGCCACCTCACACCTGTCAGAATGGCTAAAATGAACAACACAGGAAACAACAGATGTTGGTGAGGATGTGGAGAAAGGGGAGCCCTCTTACACTATTGGTGGGAACGCAAACTGGTGCAGCCACTCTGGAAAATAGTACAGAGCTTCCTCAAAAAGTTAAAAATAGAGGGGCGCCTGGGTGGCTCAGTCGTTAAGCGTCTGCCTTCGGCTCAGGTCATGATCCCAGGGTCCTGGGATCGAGCCCCGCATCGGGCTCCCCACTCTGCAGGAAGCCTGCTTCTCCCTCTCCCACTCTGCCAGCTTGTGTTCTCTCTCTCGCTGTCTCTCCCTGTCAAATAAATAAATAAAATCTTAAAAAAAAAAAAAAAAAAGTTAAAAATAGAATTACCCTATGACCCGGCAATTGCCTATTAGCTATTTGCCCAAAGGATACAAAAACGCAGATTCAAAAGAGTACATGCACCCCAAGGTTTACAGCAGCATTATCAATAACAGTCACACTAAGGAAAGAGCCCAAGTGTCCACAGTGTCCATCGACTGATGAATGGATAATGATATGGTATATACACACAGAGAAATATTACTCAGCCATCAAAAAGAATGAAATCTTGCCTTTTGCAATGACATGGATGGAGCTAGAGTATATTATGCTAAGGAAATCAGTCAAAGAAAGACAAATACCCTATGATTTCACTCATATGTAGAATTCAGGAAACAAAACAGATGAACATACAGGAAGGGAAGAAGGGGGGAAAAAAGAGCAAGAGAGGGAAGCAAACCATAAAAGAACAAACTGAGGGTTGCTGGAGCTGGTGGGTGGGCAATGGGCTAAATGGGTGATGGGTATTAAGAAGGGCCCTTGTGATGATGAGCTCTGGGTGTTATATGTAAGTGATGAATCACTGAATTCTACTCCTGAAACCAATATTACACGACATGTTAACTAACTAGAATTTAAATAAAAACTTAAAAGGAAAAAAAAAAAAAAAAACAATGAAGGACACAGAAGAATTCTATGGGTTCTCTGCTCTTAAGATACAAAGTCCAACAAAAAAGCTGGATAAAGCCCACTGGAGTCTCCTCTATTTCAACATGAGCACCACCAGCTGTGCATGCTGCCAACATCACAGGAAAGACCTGTGGCTCTGTCAAGCCCTCAGCATACCCCTTTCCTCCTTTCGAGGGTATCTTCCCCTCCCCAGTAGATATCCTTGCTATTACACAACTGGATTTGCTTTCCCTTGACTCAAAGATTATCTCCAGTTGAAAACCAGGAGGAAGACACTCATGAAACTTCTTAGTGATTTATACTTCGGTATGAAGGAGTTAATTGCACCCATACCAAAGGGATGATTTTCAGATGGAGAATTTGAGGGTATGCAGAGAGCAGCCCAGGCCTGGCACCAGTCCTAATTCCTTCAGGCCATGCTCTTAAGAACTATTCCGCTTGCTATATTTTATATGTTCTCAAGCTTGGGAAATCATTAATGCTCTAAGTAATTCCACATGTAATAATTCTTATTTTGTTTCCTTATGAGGGTCTTAGAAGTCTAGAGGAGATGGCTTTTTTAGAACCTTCCTAAACATACAGATTTGGGTCATTCTTGCCGGACACGTCCCCAGTAGATAGCCAGCAGAGGACCTCCTTGTGTTTGAAGAACAACCCCATATGCAGAGTTTTAGAAAGCATGCAATAAACCCCAAGATTGTTATTCACCCACTCAGCATGACATTTCAATCAATCAGGAATTATCATTTTTCATCAGAAAAGAGATGAGATCCCCCTGGTGAGTTCTCCCTTCCTCTCATTTGTTAGGTTAAGGTAGGTGGCCTATGTAACTCTATTCAGATTTTCTTCTGGAGTACAATCAAAAGGATCAGAACACTAGGCAAGATTAAAAATAGAGCCATCTCTCAAGAGAAAATAAAAGGCAGGTGTTATGTTCTTCCTTGGCATGTCCTTAAGCATCTGAGCAATGAACAGATACATAACCTTTTACACCCCATCTTGTTGCTATTTTGTCAATACAAATGGCTCTGTAATTGCCTTGAGGAATTCTGACTTGTTTTGAAATGTTATTTTTAAAGAGAAAAAATTTAGGACATGTTTCACATTCAAAGACCCTATTACTACTGTTCACTGAGAACATGGAGTACCTTACACATTCCTTCAAAGGTCTCTATCCAGATGAGGCAAAACCGCTGAGTATTACCTTAACACCAAATAAAACACAGTTCTATCTCCACTTTCCATCCTTGTGAGACTCATGTAATCATAGCAGCTGCTCATCAATAATATGAAGGGAGATGCAGTACCCTTGATTAGAACCAGAACAAGGAATCAGTTTCCAGAAAATTTCCCTAAAGTCCATGATTGGGATCTATAACTTAAATGAAACAACTTGCTCTATTTAGACTGGCCTCCCAGGAGATTTCAAATGCTATCTGAAGGTATAATTTTTGTTTCTATTCAAAAAAAAATTTCAGGGGGAAAAAAAAAAAAAAAAAAAAAACAACCCTACATGCCATATCCAAATCTCTGAAAAGCCAGCTGGAAAAATGTAATTCAATTCCAGAAAAATTTATCAAATGGTAGGTGTAGCCAGGTATAAGAAGAAAAATGAGACACAAACCTAATTTTCAAGAAGCAAATGATGCCAATACCATATCTAAGTGGAAAGAGCCACTTGGATAATGGGTTGTTTTTTTCTTCTAAATAATCAGTTGCATGACATAACTTAGTTGAAAATATATCTTTTAAAGAAATTAAATACCTAAATATGGGGTCCAATTTTTTTTTTCCTTAAAAGAAATAGTCATTGGCTTATACAGTATATTTTGAAGATACACCTCTGACCATTGACCTCAGGGTTATCAGCAAAGAAGACCATAAGGTAGTATGTGAGATGCTGAGTGATGAGGGCACCATTACACCCCATAAGCCAGAAGTAGTCCCAGGACTCAGCCTATGATCAGGCACAAGTTAGCTATAACAGAGGAAACAAGGAAGTGGGGCAGCCTCTAAAGAGATCAAATTTTCTGCTTCTAGCCCATACTCTAAGAGGCCCTTTTGCTACAACAAGATCCTGGATAAGTAGAACAAACTTTATATTGCATTTCTGACCACCAAAAAAGTACAGAATATATTCCAAAGAAGTGTATGCACAAATAGAGAGTGAGAGAGAGAGAGAGGAAGGGAAGAAAGAAATGTAAGATAAATTCAAAAGCGTTAGTGGCAAGCATACACACAAGTCAGGGTTGCCCTGGGAGCAGATGCTCCAGCATCAGGAACTGAATGCTGGGTCCCTCACAGGGTTGGGTAGCTGAACCTGACACTCATGAAGTCAAGACCCTTGAAGCTGGCTAACATAGTCCTAGGTCAGTCCTACCCCCAAGCTCCAGGACACAAGAAATGCAAATCTTCTTGGAGAAAAGCTCTCAATTTAAGTCCTTAATGTTGCTATAAATTAAATTTAATCAAATATAAGCTCTCAAAAAAAATTTCCTCAAAACACAAGAAAATAAAGCAACATAAATGAGAGTTGCCAGGAATAGAAGGACACCCACCCTTAATTTCCAAATATTTAGCACTCTCAGAGAGTACTAAACAAAAATATTTAATGTAATAGAATATGGAATAAAAAATGAATGAGACTTTTAAAAATATTAAAAAATGATCACAAATATTCACAAATTAGCCTAAGAGAATTTTCAGAGACAACATAAAATCATTTAAATTAAAAACTCAATGGACAAGTTAAACCTCATATTTCCCAGAGCTGAAGACAGAGTCACTTGAACTGATAAGAGTTCTAGAAAAAAGTGACCAGAATGCAATAAAAAGAGACAGAAAATATTAAAAGGATATTGAGAGGCATGGAGCATAGACTAAGAAAGTTGAAAACGGAAGTCCTAGGAGAGAATTGAGATTGGAGGACAGGCAGTTTTGAGACATAACGGCCAAGGTTGATGAAAGACACAAATACAAAGACACAGAAAACACTTTATACCAAGCAGAATAAAAAGAATTCCATATCTAGGCACACTAAAGTGATACCGCAGAATACCAAAGACAATGACATTATAATATCACCCACAAAAAAGATCAACAATTAGATTGACAGATTTCTCAACAGCAACAACTGAGGTCAGAAGACAGAAGTGTACCAATCTTCAAAGTGTTAGGAGAACAGAAATATTAACTGTATTAAAAAGAAACCACAGTCCCAAAATGGCGTCACTTAGGCCAAGTCACCAAACTGGGGCTTAACACCTAACCTAATTGCAGTTTCAACCTCCCCCAGAAATGTAAGTCTTAAAAGGTCAGTCAGGAATTTTCTGATAAGCACCAATGAGGTAATCTGTCACATGGGCCCAGAAGATGAGGTAAATTATCTAGTCAGACCCCTGAGTTCCCCTAAGGTATGGTGATGTCACCTGGAACAATCCTGTCTTTTCTTTTGCTAATAACTTTCTTGCCCCATCCTCCTTCCTATAAAAACCTTCCATTTTGTACAACTCCTCAGGGTACCCCTCTACTTGCCAGAAGGGATGCTGCCTGAATCATGAATCCATTAACAAAACTAATTAGATCTTCAAATTTACTCGGTTGAATTTTTCTTAACAACTAGAACACCCAATAAAGCTTTTTTTTTTTAAGAAGGAGAATGGAATACATTCTTTTAAACAAAAACAGAAAGTTTACTACCAACAAATTTCCCTAAAGAAATGCCCTAAAGGTTGTACTTTAAAGATTTACTTATTTGAGAGAAAGACAGAGAGCAAAAGCAAGCGAGCACGCGTGTGCAAGGGGCAGGAAAGGACAGGGAGAGAGAATCTCCAGCAGATTCCCCGCTAAGTGAGGATCCCAATGCGAGGCCTAATCCCACAACCCGGAGATCATGACCTGTGCTAAAACCAAGAGTCAGTGCTTAACCGACTGAGCCACCCAGACACGGGAAGGATGTACTTTAGGAAGCAAGAAAATGAACCCAGAGGAATATCTGATATGCCAGAAATGACAAGCAGAAAAGACGGTAAATACATAGGTAATTTTATACAGGTATTTTTACCAGTCTCTGCAAAACAATGCTAAAACTAAAGTGTATCTCATGGTGGTAAAAAGTCAGAACTAAAATATTAAACAATGTAATTCATGAGAATGATTAAAGTACTCCCAGAGGCTGTGTTCCTTAGAAAGGGGTTATGATCCTAATGAACTGCATTCACAAAGGGGGAAAATGGCACTGGGGCCCTAATTGGCCTGGACCACACTAGGACTCCCCATTTTCCTTCTCCCCTTAGACCTGTCCCTCCCCAGTTTGTGGGGAAGAGTTGGGAGGTGGGGGAGAACCAGCAGATCTGAGGTGCTTCCTGACAGAAGGGGATTCTGGGTTGGTCCCTGAGAGAGGAGGAACAACTCGGCCAAGAAAAGGCCTGGAGGCAGACAAAAGGCAGTGTTTTTGCAGCCAAACTTTCAGCTGTGTCTAGAAAGTAATCCACTTACTTCACTTTCAGACCAGACTAGGTGTGGCTTTGTTGGTGAAGGGCTTTGTTGGGGCCCTGCATTGTTTAACTTCCGCAAACGGGCTTGGGGATTAGGGATTTGTGAAGACACTTCGTTGCCTGGTAGGGGAGGATGTGTTTGAGCTCCTGGGTCTCACCAATGGAGAGTTTTGGGGTGGCAGGGAAGAGATGACCTGAAAGGTCTATGTTTGACTGGGAAAGTCCAATTTCCTCCTGGAATTTTTCTGCTAGGTACAATCTGAACTCATCGACCCACATTAACTTCCTTCTTGAGAAAATAAAAATCACAACAAAAGCCTTCCATATTCAAAGGCTTCCTTGTGACTTGATTACCCAGTTTGGGTCTTGAGTGTTAGGGTCGGCCTCCAGGAAAATTACCCAGAGAAGCTTCCTGAGGCCAGTTCATTACTTTTCATAATTTGGATGGTGGGCCTGGTGAAGGGAGAAGCCGGTGAGGAGCTGCACTATAATTGGAATCCTAATTTGTAGAGTACACGCTCCTTTTTACATAACCCTAAAGCAAACAGCATAAGGTTAACTGGCAAGGGAGAAAGTGAGTAACATATTTCAATGCCAGTAACAAGTTACTGAAGACTTATCTGTTACTAGGTTCTCTCTACCTCTGAAGCTCTCCATTAGAACAATCAGTGAGCAGTGGAAACCCTGAATAACCACCCTGTTATTACAACTCCAGAAGCATTAGAAGTGATTCTAGGGGCGCCTGGGTAGCTCAGTTGTTGAGCGTGTGCCTTCGGCTCAGGTCATGATCTCAGGGTCCTGGGATCGAGCCCCGCATCGGGCTCCCTGCTCGGCGGGAAGCCTGCTTCTCCCTCTCCCACTCCCCCTGCTTGTGTTCCCTCCCTCGCTGTGTCTTTGTCAAATAAATAAAATCTTAAAAAAAAAAAAAAAAAAAAGAAATGATTCTAGTCCTGAGAGCCTCTAAGGACAAAAGGTGTTGCCGGGTTAAGAATACCCAGCTATTCCAGCAAGCATACCTGTTCATAGTATCATATGATGCCTCAGTTACATAACGTGTCTTATAACCCCTGCCTAAAAAACAGACCGGTGTATTTAATACCAAACATCCATCACCTATTTTTCCCTTCATTCATGTAACTGCCTTGAGTGTTAATATAAATTTTCTGCCTATATGCACAAAGACAATGCCCAGTAGAAAAACTGTCACTGATAATTACAAGGCAGTTTCTCCCAGCCCCAAAGATGACTATATACTGATATCCCCCCAAGAAGTACTGCATTCAAAATCCATACAACATGGGGGGGGGGGGCAATGCAGTGAGAAATTAAGAGACATTCTTTTTTTTTTTTTTTTTTTTAAAGATTAGAGGGAGAGAGAACACAAGCGGGAGCAGGGGGAGGGGCAGAGGGAGAGAAATCTCTAGCAGATTCCCTGCTGAGTACCAAGGGGGCATAGAGTTCAATCTCACAACCCTGAGATCATGACCTGAGCCGAAATCAAGAGTAGAATGCTTAACTGACTGAGCCACTGGGTGCCCCTAGAGATATTCTTTGATATTTTCAAACAATGAAATTAACACTTCAGAAAATCAGTCCCCAAACATCTATGAGATTTCACTATGCTACTTGGTTATGGCAGAAATAGGAAGAATCAGCCTTGGATTCCACAGGAAAGAGTCCCGAACAAGAAAATCATGTAGCAAATGAGCCACGGGGATCCTGCTGACTAATATCATATTTCTTAAATATGTGCTACTAAATCATCCAAAACCGCATGAATTCTTGATATGAAGATTCATAAAGTCTTTTTAGTGCTAAAAGAGAGGTTTAAAAAAAAAGTCCTTCCTTCCTCCTTTAATCAATTCACAGAGGCAGATATTACCAGTCCATGGTTAACTCCATGGTAATTGTCCAACTTGAATTATATGCAGACCTTTTTTTTT
>NC_058405.1:113269000-113350419 GCF_002201575.2 Neomonachus schauinslandi | reverse complement strand
TTTTTTTTTTAAAGATTTTATTTATTTATTTGAGAGAGAGAGAGAGAATGAGAGACAGAGAGCATGAGAGGGAGGAGGGTCAGAGGGAGAAGCAGACTCCCTGCTGAGCAGGGAGCCCGATGCGGGACTCGATCCCGGGACTCCAGGATCATGACCTGAGCCGAAGGCAGTCGCTTAACCAACTGAGCCACCCAGGCGCCCCTATGCAGACCTTTTTTTGAAGAAAAATGTTTGGGGCACCTGCGTGGCCCAGTCGGTCTGACCCTTGGTTTTGGCTCAGGTCATGATCTGATGGGTCATGGGACTGAGCCCCACGTGGGGATCCAAGCTCAGCAGGGTGTCTGCTTGAAAATTCTCTCCCTCTGCCTGCCTCTCTCTCTCCATCTCTCTCTCTCTCTCACTCTCAAAATAAGTGAATAAATCTTAAAAAAAAAGAAAGAAAAATGTTCCCTCAAATCCCCCCAACATTAACTTTGTTGTTTTTAGTGTGTTCCTTAGAAAACAACAATATAAAACCAGGTACAAAATCTTTAGATGTGTCACCCTTTGTCTATACAAACCAAAGCACGTGTATAAACAGATACAATCCAAACTACAGAACAAACAGCATTCAAATTAACTGTAGCTTAACATGTTAGATCATGTTCTGCTGAAATCACACTGCTGCCCCAGTGAGGATATATATGGTACTGGCCACTGATTGCCATGGCATGGGTCCTTTTGAGCTCGGCAAGCATTTACTTCCGTGTCCTATGGGAAGACTGGCTACTCCCACCACTTCCCTTCTAGAAGTGCTGTGAAACCTTTCTTCATCAGCCTGCTCTGTGAGCATTTGGTCTTTAAATGCAAACAGTGCTTTGGTGTCAAGTTAGTTCTACCCTGGTTTTTCTTAGGAACCCTCCATTTTAAACAGGTTCTACTTGACACTAATTTGAACACAAACCTAAATACACATTGGAAATCATATCCCGGTGCTTAGTTATAAGACAGATACCCAATGATCCAGGATGGGCCTAGGTAAAATTTTTATCGCCATGAAAATGAAAGCAACATCTTAAAAACCTTACCTAAGACTCACAAACCCCGAGGTTACCAAGGCTCAGAGGTCTTCAGCTCCCAGTGTGAGAAACTGCCCTGTGGAATGCTGTCTCTGACCAGGTTCCTACAGAGAATCTACCTTTAGTGTGTCCTTGAAACTAGAGACATACTTGGATCAAAACTTTGAGAGCTGGGGGAGAGCTGGAAGAGCAGGTGTAAGGAATATCAGATCTGACAGAAGGTAACTACGAAGACTGCCAAAAAGCAAACAGCCTACAGACATGGGACTTGTTCTCACCAGTGCTGAGTGCTCTTTCTGAGCCCCTGGCTCTCTGACGATGACCTGGTTTTCATAATAAAGCAAATGCAATATTTAAGGCCTTTCTCAGAGACTATAGTCCAGAGAGATGTTAAATATCATCCCAACTTCCATCATCCCTGTGCTAGTTTATTTTTGTCATTTGCGCCTCCACCAGCTTGAGATCCATTGTCTGCCCTGCTCTCACTGTCAACCAGGAGGGTGGCCCCTGCAGATTGCATCCCCCAGGTTCCTGGGCAACTGACTTGTGCTGGGTTTGGCTAATGGAGGAAGTTGCAGGAGACCAGAGCAAGGGAGGAAAGGGAGGTTGGGGGCAGGCTTCATCCTAGCCCCACATGCTTTAAGCCCAGCATCACCCATAGAAATGGTGTCCCTCTGCAGCCAGCCCCAGCCCCAGCCAGGACTGCATCCTCCACGGCTGCAGCTCTAAGTGTTCTTGAGACCCTGTTTCCTTCCCTTCTCTCTTCCGTCCAGAGCTGGCCATGAGCCCTCCTGGAACACGCCTTCTCTCTCTTGTCCCCTCAGCTCACGGCCCCCATGGCTTTCTACGGCTGGACTCCCCCCATCCTATCACCCTGCACATACTCTGTGGGTAGAATCCACGGAATTCTCCTCATTTGAACCAATGGTGTGAATTCTGCGTCCTGCTGGGGCCATTTAGGACACAATCCTCAAATCTGGTCAGGCAGATCAGAACTATGCAAACCCCTAGGTACAGATTAGATGCCCAAAAATTAACAATATAAACAACAACAAAAAATCACCATCTATCAGGGAAGCAAACCCATGAAGATAATCACATAAGCAAAAGTGGCCTTGACCCTCTAAGTCCAGTCCTGAAAAATTTAGCTAAAAAAAAATAATAATAATACCTTTTGGAAATAAAAAAGCTATCTTCGTGGAAAAGTTTATTACATCATCACCTATAGCAGGGGAAATTTTGGAAACAACCTGAATGTCCTACAGTAAGAAAATAAATTATAACATTATCAACTTGAAGGACTAGTATGCTACTATGAAACAGTATTAAGAATTTATAGCAACAGGGGCACCTGGGTGGCTCAGTCGTTAAGCGTCTGCGTTCGGCTGGGGTCATGGTCCCAGGGTCCTGGGAGGTTCTGCAGGAAGCCTGCTTCTCCCTCTCCCACTCTCCCTGCTTGTGTTCCCTCTCTCGCTGTGTCTCTTGTCAAATAAATAAATAAAATCTTTTTTAAAGAAATGGATATTTGAACAGATTTTGTACATACATTTGAACATCAATATTTTAATTGTGTAAAAATAAATATACATGCACCTCAACATTAGATAAAATTTCACAAAACTAAATCCCATGCTGGAAGACTCAGATTCTAGGTACTGTGTATTTCCTTTCTAAAACTTCCTTAGAAATAAAACAAAGGGCATACTATCCAGAGGCCTCACGGCTACAGCCAGGGATAGGAGAAGTGCATTCTGAGAGATTAAAGCTCCTCCAGACTATTTCCCACCCTCCGATCAATAATCCAGCCTTCAGCTGGACATTTAACATCCGCCTCTGTTTCTTTCCTCTGCAGTGGAAGGAGTACCAACCCCTTTACAAGACTGTGAAGTTAATGAAACCCAATAAAACTGCAAAAATATATATGTATTTTTGCTTTCGTATGCCTGCTTCCCTGCCTATACTAACTGTATATGCTGCCTCGAGCTGGGGCAATTTAAAACGAAATCCTTTTCTTTGACAAATTTTGTGGTGCAGTGCTTGTGAGCTCTGTTTCAGAGATGGAGCGCTTTCATTAATAAGTGGTAAGATGAACACAGTCATTTGGGGGCCTTCATTGGAGGTTTTAAAATATGTTTCCTGCTCCTCCTTAAAGAGATCCTATCTAGCAGAGTGATAACAGATTGATGGCTATGACCTTCTTCACGTTCTTCTAACTCCTTTTAAAATGAAATCAAGGCTCTTGCTGCTGCTGGTGTCTACGGGCCGGGTGCCAAGGCACAATAATGAGGGCTTCATACCATCCCCCACCTCAAGCCTGCCATCTCAGTTCATTGGTAATGTGTTAATGCCACCCACAAGCACATCAAAAGAGGGGCAATCGAAGAGAAACACGCTTTCCCCATCCCCAAGGCGTGTAGCCTTTAAACAGCGGTTGTCGGAAAGACGATGTCTTCGTACCGAAGACAAATACGACACCGTACCAACATTACAACAAAATGCTTTTACAGACATAAAGCTCTTTATGCTTTAATTTTAAACTGATGATTTTATATCTTCCTAAATTATACATTTTAGCAGAGTTTCCTAATCTAAAACATTTATTTGTCTAGAATATATACAGACTTGAAATACTGCCATTCCTATTTCATAGCTGAGCGGATGATAATTTTCTTTAATTACACATTAATTCCAGTGTACTACCTGGCTAGGCAGTTATTGTTTTAATGGGGTAAGGATTAATGGGCAGGTGTTCTGCTATACTCTGAAGAAGAAATAGAAGAATTATACATGATTCATTTTCTCACTTCTCTGAGCTGAATAATATTAACAACACTGTCACCTTACATTTATAAAGCACTTTTCATTTTCAGAGTGCCTTCGTATCTGGGATTATGTTTTCCTGGATCTTTTACCTTTGACAGATTTTTCCAGATAACACACAACTCTACAGTTTTTCAAATTTCTGATGCCCAAACATTTTATGTGCCTATGTTTATATCAACAGGATGCAGTAAGAGGTAGTAGAATAACCACAGCCTTTGGAGACAAACAAACCTGGGTTCAAATCTCGGCTCAACCAATACTCCATGACCTTGGGTGAGTTACTATGATTATCAGTTTTGCCATACTTACAATAAGGATAATATCCACTTCCAGGGCACTTGGGTGGCTCAGTCGGTTAAGCATCCAACTCTTGATTTCAGCTCAGGTCATGATCTCAGGGTTGTGAGATCAAGCCCCACATCAGGGTCCACGCTCAGTGTGGAGTGTGCTTGTCCCTCTCCCTCTACTCCTACCCACCCCAAAGAAATAAATAAAATCTTAAAAAAAAAAAAAAAGGATAATATCCTTTTCCATCAATGGCTAGTGTAAGGAATAAATAAAATGTAACTTATTAAAAAGAGTCTGTTCTAGGGTGCCTGGGTGGCTCAGTTGGTTAAGCGACTGCCTTCAGCTCAGGTCATGATCCTGGAGTCATGGGATCGAGTCCCACGTCGGGCTCCCTGCTCAGCAGGGAGTCTGCTTCTCCCTCTGACCTTCCCCCTCTCATGTGCTCTCTCTCTCTCATTCTCGCTCTCTCAAATAAATAAATAAATAAAATCTTTAAAAAAAAAAAAAAAGAGTCTGTTCTATATCTGGCTGGCACATAGCAGGTGTTTAATAAGTAAAAGTTATTGCTATTATTAGCAGCTATCTTTCTCTGTTTTAGACATTGTCTTGCCCCTACCTGACTTATTTTCTTCAAAATATTTGGATTCAGAGAGGTACGGAGGAAATAGAAAATCAAGAGTAACAACATTAGTTCCAGAAAGCGTACTAGGGGTCTTACATTGGTATTATCTCAGACACCTTCTGTCCTGAGGGGCCTACTCGAGCAGTCTGCAAATATTCATCCATCTCTTCTACTTTAATAGAGTATAAAGTTAACAATGCCTTGGATAAACCCCAATACTCATCATTTGGCATTCCTGTATTTTCAGTTTAAAAGCATGTATCAAACCTAAGAAAACATCTCAAATACGGAATACCCTTTGGTTGCCGTGGGAGCTAGGCTCCACAATGGTCCCTGAGGATCTCACCTCCTGGTGGTCATGCCTTTAGTAGTGTTCTCTCCTACCCCCAACCCATACTCTGAAGTCAGACTGGTCTATTATGCCACCAACTAAATGAGGTAGAAGTGATGATGTGTGACTTCTGAGGCTGGGTCCTAGAAGACACTGGAATTTCTGTCTTGGTCTCCTAGATCAATTGCTCTGGGGAAAAACCAATAACAAGGTCATAAGGACACTCAAGCAGTTGCCCACATGAAGAGGGACGAACTTCCCAGTTACGTGAGTCACCTTAGACATAAATCCTTCAGCCCTGGTCAAGCCTTCAAATGACTGCAGCTCAGGCCAACACGTGACTACCTCATGAGAATAATTGATCCAGAAATGCTCAGCCAAACCAATTCTGATTTCTAGACCCACAGAAACCCATGAGAGATAATAAATGATTACCGGTATTTTAAGCAACTAAAATTTGAAGCTGTTACATAGAAATAAATTATTATTACAGTCACAAGTGTAATTTAGCAAGAATATGGATTGGAATGACATGACCCTTCACCATGTAAGCACCAACCCAGAGAACATCTCCAGAACAATGATTTGGTCTATAATATAGAGACCACTTTCATATTTTAAATATCACCACCTCACACATTAACAAATTCCTCAAATCCCATACTAATTCCAAAAACCTTTTTAAAAATGATATATCTGATTATATAGAAATGTAAAATGTACATGGAAAAACTATAAAGTAAAAATCTAATGACAAATGAGGAAAATTCTCAGCAATGTATGATAGAGGGTTAATACTCCATATAAAAGAATGTATAAATCAATAAAAAATAAATCATTCAATAATAAAACAAAAAGCAGTTATGATTGAGAGATTCAAATAAAAGAGAAGGGCTTCAGAGACTGTGCTCTAGGGCACTCCAGTATTTAATTATCAGGAATAAGAGGATCCAGCAAAGGAGACCAAGGAGTGGCTGCTAGGACAGGAAGAAAACTAGAAGATGCTGGAGTCTAGGAACCCAAGGATCAAAAAGAGTTCAAGAAAGAGAGAGGGACGAAATGTGCCAAACCCTGCTTCTGAGGCAACTGCGAGGAGAGTGTTGGCTACTCAATTTTGCTACATGGAATCACTGGTAATGACCGTATCACCCAATTTCTCTTCCTACTGCCAATAAAGGTTTGTTGAATATCCATTAATTGCCAGATACATTACTTCTTGGAATTACCACCTCTCCTTGTATGTTGTAACTGCCAATACAGCTCATTCTTTCAGGTTACGTCCAAAAGGACAGTGGAGATTCTTGGGGGTGGGAGGATGGGAAGAGAGTTGCAACAATCAGATTCAAGTCCATTAGGTATCAGAATATGAAACACCAGCAAATTATTCATAAATATTAGGAGGAATCTGGGAGACTTCTGACTAATCATCACAGTGATAATTTTTTTTTTTAATTTTTTTTTTTTTTTAAAGATTTTATTTATTTATTTGAGAGAGAGAGAGAGAATGAGAGACAGAGAGCATGAGAGGGAGGAGGGTCAGAGGGAGAAGCAGACTCCCTGCCAAGCAGGGAGCCCGATGCGGGACTCGATCCCGGGACTCCAGGATCATGACCTGAGTCGAAGGCAGTCGCTTAACCAACTGAGCCACCCAGGCGCCCCACAGTGATAATTTTATAACTTCTTTATACATAGAGCTGTCTGGATCAGCTGGGTTATGCTGCATAACAAACAATCTCTCAATCTCTGTTCTGACACACTAGGTCCATCTCTTGCTGAATCGAAGCCCACTGTAGGTCCAGGCACCTCTCTGAGATAACTATCTTCCATGTGCTGTCTTAGCATTCCAGACAGCTCTAAATGTGGAAACATATTTCCAAAATTATCACAACAGGGAAAGAGAACCCTAAAGGGTCTTACACCAACTAATTAGTCTGGCCCAGAAGTGACTCATATCCAGCCACCACCACTGGCCAGGAAGAGTCACATGATCCACCCGATTGCAATAGGGGCCAGGAAGAGAAATTTTCCCATGAAGATGAACTAGATGCAGGTGAGCATTGTAAGTCTACTACAGTCAGGATTCTACTTTTCAAAGGATCTGACATCTAATCATCCCTTTGACCATGAAACTATTCCAATAAGGTAGATAGTGAAGTTATTAGGATCTGTTTACAGATGTGAAAA
Organism: Neomonachus schauinslandi; assembly: GCF_002201575.2. Classification (NCBI taxonomy): domain Eukaryota; kingdom Metazoa; phylum Chordata; class Mammalia; order Carnivora; family Phocidae; genus Neomonachus; species Neomonachus schauinslandi. The sequence continues at coordinate 113,343,113 of NC_058405.1, read as the reverse complement.
CTGAGCTAACAAAGGTTTAAACAACTTGTCTAATTAGTAGTAAAATCTAATTTAAATCATTGTAGTAAGGATTGCCTCCCAGCTCCATGAGCTTTCTTTTCACAAGTCCTTGCTGCCATCAATTGGGAAAAAAATCATTAGGATCACCATTATTTGTGGTCATGGTATATATAAAATATGCCACAGAACAGAATACTACATGATTCTCTAAGTACCTTATACAAAAGGAAAGCCCTTTCAAACAGCCGGGATCAGTCCCTTCAGACATATTCTTGGCAATGACTGGCTGATGTCTAAAATAAAAGTCAAAAGTGCTTAGGATGGAAGACTTGGGTTTTCCTAACAATACTTGAGGCTCCTTTCTCTACATCTGTCACTAAAGATTAGCCCTCAGAATAGCATTGTGTGAACCCCCTTTATGTTAAAGATGAACTTTAAGTTTCGACATACCCTAGAGTTCTAATTTGCAGGCTGCTGACAGCCCAGCTTTAACAGAGACCAGCTTTTATGACTCGTGTGTTAAACCTTAAGGTACAATTTCCTTTTCTCAGATATTTGGGGTCTTGATAGAATTTCAGGAGAGCAGGAAAGAGCTATATTGGAGTTTTCCTTTATCACTACTTAATTTAGCAGGACAAAATGCTAACATTTTGCAAAAAGAAATATATATCCAAGCTCTGGATTCCTAGATCAAAATGAAATATCACTTGGCATTGAGATAAAAGCATTACTTATAATAAGACTTCTCCAAAGATTGTGCATTTGGAAAAAAATAGTTGAAAGAGTAATTAGCTATAAGCTTCTATTTTTTCTTTCAATCCTTAAATTCCATACTGTAATCCTTAATTTAAAAATTGGTATGTGAGTTAAGTACTAAGCAAGAGCCTCAAATGGTATCAAGTCAACCCCTTGAAGCTCTTTGAACTACTCTGTCCATAGCTTTCAGAGGGGAAGAGGAGGCAAAGGAATTTCCATGGTTAAGATAAATGGCACATACCCAAATCTGACGGTAGTCAACCAACTGCTATTCTATTTGTTGGCTTGTTGGTATTAAAAACATTGGAAATTGGGGCACCTGGGTGGCTCAGTCAGTTGAACGGCCAACTCCTGATTTTGGCTGGGGTCATGGGGTCATGGTCTCAGGGTCACGAGATGGAGCCCTGCGTCAGCACCATGCTCAGCAGGGAGTCTGCTTGAGTTTCTCTCCCTTTGCCCCTTCCCCTGCTCATGCGTGTGCTCTAAAATAAATAAATCTTTAAATTTAAAAAAAGTTAAAATAAAACACTGGTAATAGGCAAGAATACCTATGTAGCAAAGCTACCGCCAAGAGTAAACAGAACTTGGTCTCCTAAACAAGTAACCATGCGGTTCACTCCAGGAAGCCCCCTCAATGCACTTTTTGTCCTAGTCAGAAAAAGCCTTCCCTGGATATTCTAGCAATGGCTTTCCAACATGTGTGTTATAATGGAAAGAGCATGAGGAGATTTGGCTTTTATTCCCAAATCAATTACCAGCTATTCCCACATCTATTTAAAAAACCAAACTAGGTATTATGGTGAGACTCAAACGGAATAGTACATATGAAAGCACTTTACATTTTCAGTAGAACCTTACTGTTTGCAACATGTTATACTAAATATGGCCTCCTCGGGCTTATATGAAGAACCCGCACTTACACTCCCCATCTAGCCAGGACAGAAAATGTCACTGTCCCATCCCAAATGTTATCCTTCTCTACTTCATTACAGAATTTCAGTTTAGAAACTGACCTGGATATCCTTTCAATCTTATTGGCACACCATCCTACTCCCCATGTTAATATACAAATCTTCGAGCAAAACCATCCAAGAGCAGTAGTGAATCCTGTGAAAACTTCTGCAAGTTCCACATCCCTTAGGTAGGGGGACCTTATAATTTGTCATCCACACTGGGACACTCCTGGAAGTGAGAGGAGACTTTGTAAGTAATGACACCAGGGCAAGAGTTAAACTGGAACTGTCCTTGCGAGCCACCCTCTTCACAAGCCACACGGAAGACCTCAACCCAGGTAGCAGATGCAGGCCTTGAAGGCTATGTATAAAGGAAATCACATTTTCATTAACCTATTTTTTGATGCACTGAATTTTCTCCAACTAATTTTTCAGATGATAGGTACCTTCTGAGCTTTCAGTCCTTCTCACCCCCCATATACCTTCTGCTCTTGTTCAAAACAGTCAGGGACCCCGGGCAAGAAAAAAAAAAAAAAATCACCTGATGTTTCTACTTAAACTATCTGTTGACCTGCTGGTTTTTAAAAGCACAGAAACTATACTGAATAGGAGATAACCTAGAACCAAACACTACTAACTGCTGTTCCAGTCTGCTTTCAGTGTTTCTAACTTTTAAGTATACTAGTAATTCATGAATATTTTGTCCCTTTTAGAACATGAGACAATATGGAAAATTCAAGCAATAATAATGGCCCAGGAACCTACTGATCTCCAGGCACTTAACATACATCATTCCAGATAGGCTCCACACTAACCCTTGATGATAGTATTTTTATTTATTACTTACAAATAAGGAAGTCGAGGCTAAGAGACATGAAGTGATTTGTATGGAAGCTCCTAGTACTTTGATTCCAAAGTTCATCCCATTTATACCTTATTTTAAATATTTTATATATTTTCCTCCTTTTCTCTGCAGTTCTTTCTGATTGTTTAACCTAATCATACTATGTATACCATAGTCTATCTTTATATGTACATTCATGTCTTGATGTAAACATTGTGAGGATTGCGTCTCATTAAAAGCACCACAAACATGACGAAGAAAAAACAATACACAATGTTTCCTCCATCTCCTCTATACCCTAGTCCACTCAGTCTCTCTCAGAGGTAACCACAGGGTACCTTTCTTTTGCCTCCTTTAAGACATCGAAGCACAGTGGGCATAGGCATCTGCTTACACTCTATTCCTGTGTTCCCCTTCACAACATGATTCCAAAGACCATCCATGCTCACTACTGCCAGTTCCTCTCCCCAGGCTCTCTTGAACTCACCCAAATCAGACTTTCATTCCTACCACCTCCACAAGACTGCACTTGTCAAGGTCACCGATGTCCTCCACATTGCCAAATCTCAAAGTCAATTCTAAGACTTCATTTTCTTCAACTCTGAATAGCAATTGACATAGTATATTGCATCCTCTATTCTTGAAACATTTTCTTCTCTTAGCTCCCAGGATGTCCCTCTCCCAGGTATCACCCTGTCTCTTTGCCCATTCCTTCTTGGTCTCCTTTGATGGCTCTTCCTCATCTTCCTGACCTCTAAATGTAGGATAATCCAATCCTCAGCCTTCTTTCATTCTCCATCTATCCTCACTCCCTGGGTGATCTCATTTAGGCCCACACTTCACATGCCTTCTACATGTTAATAGCTCTCCAGCCCAGACTTCTCCTTTGAACTCCAGACTTGTAATGTTTAATGGACATTGTATAGGTAATCTCAAACTCAACATGTCAAACCTGAATTCTTGATTCTCCTCCGCCAGTCTTTTCCATCCTACTAATGGCAACTATTTTTCTTGTTGTATATCAGGAGTGCAAGGAGGGAGCAAAAACTAAACAAAAGCACTGAGGAGTCATTCTTAATTTCATTCTTTCTCTTATCCTACATCTAACCCATCAACAAATCCTGCAGGCTCTAACTTCTAACCATATCCTGAATCTGATTATTTCCCCATTGCCTTCACCACTTCCAACTACTTTGGACCAAATGATTATACAGCTTTTAACCTGGTCTCCTTGTTACTGCCCTTCACCTGCAGTCAATTCCCCATATGGCTACATAGCATACCTTTAAAAGGGTAAGGCAGGTCATGCCATTACCTTTCTCAAAACCCCTAAATTATTTCTATCACCCTCAGAGCAAAACCCAAAGTTCTTACCACAGGCAGCAAAGCCTTACATGATCTCACACTGTCCTCGTGCTCTCTGCCCTCATCCCCACTGTTCCTTCCCTTACTTTCTACCAGCACCCCAATGATACTAACCTCTTTGATCTTCCTCAAACAAGCCAAACCCATTCTCCTGGCTTACTATTCCATCTCAGCACTTATTCAAATATCTAGAATGTCCTTCCCCTGGACAGCCCCAGGTATGTTCCTTTCCTTCATATTCTAGTCTCTGCTCAAATGTCATCTTTTCAAGGAGTTATTCCCATTCATGTTACTGTACCCTATCCCACTCTCCATCATGTTCTCTCTCCTTATGTGGCTTCATTTTCTTCAAAACACATATTACTACCTGACATATAACTATTGCCTTATAAGTCTCCAGCCATAGAATGTAGACTCCTTGAGAGCAAGGATTTTGCTTCATTTGCTATTCTATTCCTGATGCCTATCACATTATATGTATTCATAAAGCAATCACTAAATGAGGGAAACACATATGTATATTTTACATTAAAATGGAATATAATACATAGTGTTCTAAAGTTGCCATTTCCACTAGTCAGATTACAAAACCTCATAATTCATGGGCATAGAATTCATAGTCCTCAGAAGGGTCCTCACTCAATAGTGGGAATACTTAACTCTAGACTATGGTCCCACCTAGCAAATATAAAAATTACCAAAAATGGTCAAACTTTCCATAAAACCTAACTGCATCCTAGAATGAAGCTCAAGAATGTTTATAGGAGGGGTGCCTGGGTGGCTCAGTCGTTAAGCGTCTGCCTTTGGCTCAGGTCATGATCCCAGGGTCCTGAGATCAAGCCCCACATCGGGCTCCCTGCTCAGCGGGGAGCCTGCTTCTCCCTCTGCCTCCCCGCCCCCCAGCTTGTGTGCTCTCTCTCTCATAAATCAAATCTTTTAAAAAAAATGTTTATAGGAATACAAAAATATTCAGCACCCAAGAAGGTAAAATTCACAATGTCTGACAAATAAAGATTACCAGCCATAAGAAGCAGGAGAACATAACATCATTCAAAACTACCCTGAACAGACACAGATGTTAGAATTAACAGACAAGGACATTAAAACCATTTTAACTGTAGTCTATCTCTACTTAAGTTTTGTAAGAGAAAAAAAAATTTTTTTTAATCCCAAATCAAACTTCCTTTTTTTTTTTTTTTTAAAGATTTTATTTATTTATTTGACAGAGAGAGACACAGCGAGAGAGGGAACATAAGCAGGGGAGGTGGGAGAGGGAGAAGCAGGCTTCCCGCCAAGCAGGGAGCCCGATGTGGGGCTCGATCCCAGGACCCTGGGATCATGACCTGAGCCGAAGGCAGACGCTTAACGACGAGCCACCCAGGCGCCCCCCAAATCAAACTTCTACAAAAGTAATTGCAACCTCTGAGATGAAAAACACATTGAATGCAATTGGAGTGACATGAGAGTGTACATTTCAGAGCAATATATTTTATATATTTATATTTCTAGGAATAAAAATAGCCATTTCATAAAGTTGTCATCAAGAGGACAGAATAATCCTAAACATTTATGAATCTATTAACAGAGCTTCGAAATATGAGAGAGAGAGAGAGAGAGAAACAACTCCTTGAACGGCAAGAATTAGACAAATCCGTAATTATAACTGGAGATTTCAATACCCCTCTCTCAATAATTGATCCAACAAATAGAAAGAAAATCATTAAGAATATACTATCAATTTGACCTAGTTGGCAATTACAGAACTCTCTTCACATGCACATGGAACATTTAACAAGACAGAACATATTCTGGGCTGTAAATCAAATCTAAACAGATTTAAAAAAATATTTCAAGTCCTAGTTTTCTGACTATATAGAATTAAAATAGAAATCAGCAATAAAGATCTCTGGAAAATCCCCAAATATTTGTAAACTAAAATATAAACCTCAACCATGGGGTCAAAGAAAAGGTTAAAAATAAAATTAGGAAGTATTCTGAATTAAATGAACATGAAAACAGTATGTGGGACTCTTAGAAAAAAAATTTATAGCACTAAATGCCTAAATGCTAAATGCTTCAAGAAAGCCTCAAATCAATGACCTCTGCTTCTACTTTAAACTAGAAATGAGATAAGCCCCAAAATAAGCATAAGGAAAAAAGCAGAAATTAAAGAAATAGAAAACCAAAGAAGAAAATAACACTAAAAGTTTATTCTTTGAGATCAATAATTTTTTAACCCTGTACCTAGATTAGGAAAACAAAAGAAAAAACACGAAGTATAAATATCAAGAAGGAAAGAGTTGATGTTATAAACATTCTATAGACATTAGAAGAATGAGAGATTATGAACTTTATGGCCATAATTTCAGAATCACAGATTAAAAGAAAAAAAATCCTTGAAAGACACAACTACCAAAGCTTACTCAAGAAGAACTGATAACCTTAATAGCTCTGTATCTACTCAAGAACTTGGATTTGTAGTTTAAAAACATTCCCACAAACAAAATACCCAGATGCATTCACTGGTGAATCTACCAAACATTAATGAAGAAATACAGATTCCACACAAGCTTTTCCAGAAAAATTAAGGAGAAAATACTTTTCAACTCACTCTGTGAAACATCATTCTGATACCAAAAGCAGAAAAGGACATTACAAGAAAACTGCAAACCAGTATCCCTCATGAATAGATGCAAAAGAACTTAATATATAAGATAATATATCAAGGCCACATAGGTTTTATTGCAGGAATGCAAGGTTGGTATAAAAGTCACCAGAAAAATAAAAATCAATTTATTGTATTAAGAAACTTTAAAAGAAAAACCATATGATTATCTCAAGAGACAGAAAAATCACTTGACAAAAATCCAACATTTATTCCTGATAAGAGAGGGAAAAAAAAAAAACCTCTCAGCAAACTAGTAACAGAAGAACTTCCTGAATCTGACAGCATCCATGAGACACGTATAGTTAATATTGCACTCAGCAGTGAAAGACTGCATGCTTTCCTCTGTGATCAAGTACAAGGCTGTTCCCTCTCATCGCTTCTATTCCACACTGTACAGAAGCATCTAGCCAGGAAACTAAGTCAATCTAAGTAATAGAAGGCATCCAGACAGAATTCAAACCAACATAATAGACCATATCATGACCATGTATATAGAAAACCTAACAGAAGGCTCAATAAAGCTACTAGCACTAATAAATGATTATAGTAAGGTTGCAGGATACAAGATCAATATAAAAAAAATTGTATTTTTACATACCAGCAAAGAACCAGTGATTTTAAAATTTTTTAATCATTGACAATATCATTAAAAATAAAAACCGGGCGCCTGGGTGGCTCAGTTGGTTAAGCGACTGCCTTCGGCTCAGGTCATGATCCTGGAGTCCCTGGATCGAGTCCCGCATCAGGCTCCCAGCTCAGCAAGGAGCCTGCTTCTCCCTCTAACCCTCCCCCTCTCATGTACTCTCTCTCATTCTTGCTCTCTAATAAATAAATAAATCTTTAAAAAAAATAAATAAATAAAATAAATAAAAATAAAAACCAGTGAAGGATAAATCTGGCAAAAATGTGAAGGAACTCATTACTGAAAACAAAACATTACTGAAACAGAGAAAAGAAAACCTGAATAGAGGATTACAGCCTTATTCATAGATTGGAAGGCAGATATTGTTAAGATGGCAATTCTCCCCTAATCAGTCTATAGATTTAACACTACCCAATCAAAATCACAAGAGGCTTTTTATAGAAAGTGACAGGCCAATTCTAAAATTCATATGAAAATGCAAAAGAACCAGAGTAACAGAAACAACTATTTAAGATTACACAGTTAGGAGTAATCAAGTAAGGATAGGCACACAGATCAATGAAATAGAATAGAGCTCAGGAATAGACATATATTAATATAAGAACAACTGATTTTTGACAAACATGTAATGGCCATTTAATGGAGAAAAAAAATACTTTTTAGCAAATTGTGCTGGGACAATTGGATGTCTATTTGCAAAAAGTTTAACTTTGATCCATACCTTGCGCCAATTGAGTAAAATGAAATCCACACAGATCACAGATCCAAATGTAAAATTTGAAGTTTTTAAACTGCTAGAAGAAGAAATAGGAGAAAATATTTGTGGCTTTAGGTTAGGTAAAGATTTCTTAGATGTGACACCCAAAGCAAGGTCTGTAAAAAAAAAAAAAAAAAAAAATCGATAAATTTGATTTCATCAAAATTTAAAACTTCAGTTCTTTGAAAGAACTGATAGAGTAACTGTTAGAATAAAAAGACAAGCCACAGCCTAGGAGAAAACATTTGCAAAACATATACCTGATAAAAGACTTGCATTCAGACTATATAAGGATACTCAAATGAATAATGAGAAAACAGCCCTATTTTATAAATGGACACATCAAAGAAGATATACAAGTGGTAAATAGCATGTAAAGGATGTTCAGCATCATTACTCAGGAAATATTAAAACCACCAAAGAAATAAAATGGCTTACATGTCACCAAGTGTTGGCAAGGATTCAGAACTAGAATTCACACCAGAAATGGAACTCATTTCGGTGGTGACATAAAATGGTATAACTCTTCCAAAAACAGTGTGGTAGTTTATTAAACCTACAACTACCATATGATCCAGTCCTAAGAGAAAAGAAAATATACATCCATATAAAGACTGATACAGAAGTGTTCATAGTAGCTTTACTTGTAATAACCCAACGCTACAGATAACTCCAGTGTCCATCAACAGGTGAATGGATAAACAGACTGTGGAGTGACCACACGGTGGAATGTCATTCACCAGTAAAACAAACGAACTAATGATGCGTACAACGTGTATGACTCTCAAAATAATTATACTGAAAGAAGCCAGACAAAAAGGACTATAAACTGTACTCTCAATATAAAACTCCAGAAAATGCAAACCAATCTATAGTGACAGAGGCATTTCCCCACCAGGGGAAGCGGTACACAGAGAGGGGCAGGAGGTTAGGATTACCAAAATACACAAGAAACATTTAGGTGTGACGAATGTGTTCATTATCTTGATTATGGTGATTGTCCCATAGATATATCAAAACTTAGCAAATTATACTTCAAATACGTGCAGTTTATTGTAGGTCAATTTTATCTTAAAAAAAAAAGGATGAGATGGCCTATCTGAGGTTGCCCTTTTGCCAACCTAAGTTTTGGCCTCATTGCAAAAAATTTCTTGAATAGCATTTAGGAACAGACTGACATTGTTAAGCTTAATGCTCTGTGAAATAGTCTCAGCTAATTGTTTCAAAGGCCTGTGGCAGCAGTTTTCTGAGCTTCTATCAGATGACACTTTTTTTCTTTATGTAAACAGAAGCTAATGTTGCCACTGGATACCAAACAATGCTTTTACTGCAGTTATATCAACCGTATTCACACTGCCAGCTGCATATGTTCTTTCACCTGAAGAGGGCTGAAAACAATGCCCTTAGTTCTGTGTGTCACGCCTGGAACTTTACGTGGCCACTTCTGCAGGGAATCCTACAAGGGAGATGGCAGATTTGAATCACTGGTGGATTGGCTGGGGGTGGGGGGTACATGCACACACTTGTGTGTGAGAAAGACAAAATGAAGAAGACACAGAGGGACGTATGAAGGAAGACCTTGAGTCAAGTATCAATAGCAGTGCTCCTCTTCTGGAACTTTCTGGTTTTAATCCAGCCATTTCTTCCCTACAGAAAAAAAATGTGGGGTCAATTGCCTGACATCTAAATAACTGTGGTCTCTCCTCCATCTTCTAGTCCCACTCTCAGGAATTCATGGAGCCCATAGTCTCTCAGGTTTTAGTTTCTGGAACGAGTGCACACAAACACAGAAACACCCCTGCACATTTGAAGCCCAAATCCCTCCAACACAGTGCAAATGTTTCATTCTCTTCTTAGCAGAAGTTGTCAGAAACCTGTATTACTGTGAGGACCTCTCTCTTCCGCACTCAAATAAATCCCTTCTTACATTTGGTCTTTTTACACTAAATCGGCGCTTCCTAAATTCAGTCCATGCTGGTGACAAGTTGGCTTTGGCTAAAACAAGAAATCAACTTATTGGCAAAGATAGGTCATTCTAAACACAAATGCACCAACTATTAAAGCGGTGAGTAAGTGCCTACAAGAATTTCCTGCAGAAGCCTTTGGCTCTAAGTTCAGCTCCATTCTGGGGCTGGTGTGGCTAACTAAAGCATTTCTAGCACTCGCTGATAGCGTTTTTAGCAAACTGACACTTTCTTCTTGACTAACGAGTAGGGCTGAAAGAGTTAAAGGAAGCAGCCTCTTACATGGGTTGTCATGTGCACCGTGAAATCATCTTGTGCCACGGGGGTTCCTGCCCTCAGGGAGAGCCCATCTCCTAAGCTCCTGAGGCCATGATGGATTCAGAGTTCCCATAAAAGTCTGAGGTACTCTGAGGACCCAGGAGCAAGCATTAGGGCCCATTAGCCCAAATGGCACCGTTCTACAAATCAGGAAAAGGTGCCTGCCATGGGCAGAGGAGCCCTGTGTGTGCACACAGTTCGGTGAGAGGACAGGGTCTATGCGAGCCTTTAAAAAAGGCCTCCGTCTCTCCAGGCCAACACTGCCTCCTGCCAGACAGGGCAAGGGGTGGATTTTGGCCCCACTTAACCCTTTGGCTTAGTGCCCTTGTGCAATGAACAACAGGCACGGCTATCCTTGATGGTTTGCCAAGTATTCCCTAAGCCTCGGCATTTCCACGAGTTGCTACTAAATTTGTAAATCAGTGGCTGAATTTCTAGGGCTACTTGTGGTGTCTCTCCACCCAAATTGCTTTTAATTTCCAGCCTTTGGACTGTGCCATGGCTTCTACGGGGATGCAGAAGGGGAATATAGTAGAGAAAAAGGAAGCACCACAGTTCCCTTGATGGTTCCAGATTTCCTCTGGTTTTGGTTCATCACTGCTAGCCCTGTCCCTGTCACCTGCCACACTCAAGGCTGGCTCTGGCAGAAAAGCACCCTTCATGAAGATGGCTAGGTTCCTTTCAGCTGTGCCCATACTGAAAGCGCAGTAATTAGCCAAGTTTGGAGGTACGCACTTTTGCCTATGGCATGCGCTAATGAACATCAAGTCAAGATAAAGTATTGAAAGCAGCAGAACCGGCAACAAGAGCGTCTATTGTTTGATGTAAATGTGTGCTGTCTGAAGGCACAACTCTGCGCTGCAAGATTAGGACATGGACAAGGGTTGGCTCAAGCCACAGGAGTGTGGATTAAAAATGCCACAAAGAGGTGGGCAGCAGGAGGGCTCTGGGTTAGTGTTAGCTCGGACAGGAAGCAGATTTTTACTTGCTTTGCTTTTTACACTCCAAATTCTGGGTAACTCACAGCCCGGCCCGCATGGTAGTTTTGAAAGGAAGATTCTAAATTGTTAGTAAGTTCAACGATGGATTCATTTAGCCTTTTACAATAGCTTACACAAACCCACCATTTTAAAAGTCCATATAATAAGACAGATTAGGTTCATAAAGCCCTGTGGGAAAGGGTAGTGAGGAGGAACTGAACTTACCCAAGAAGAGGATATATTGGCTGGTTAGCTCTAGTTGAAGCTAAGCCTCTACAGGGTCCTCTAGCCCCATCCAAGGGCCCACCGCCCATTGGTGACAGGGCAAGGGGACCTGGGGTAAAAGCAAGGGTTCCTTACGCCCAATCCCTTTCAGACCACCCTTCTGTCTCACGACCTGGCCCTTTTTCTGCTAAGGCCAAAGGACTCCAACCTGAGCCCCACTTTTTAAAAAACCCACAGAGCTGTTTTTGAAGGCAAATTTCTAGAGAAATCAGCAGAGAAAATAATCCTTCTAAACTGGAAGTGGCCATTGGCATCAGCTCATGTGTCAATGACAACTAATTAGGAGGACTATGTGGACTGAGTTGAGAAGCATTCTGAGGACACATCTGGGCCCAAAGAAGAGGGGCTACAACTCTTTAATATTATAGGATCCAGTGTAGACTACCACATAATTTGTCACACCCCATCCCTTCCCAGCAGCCCCCAGCAAATATAATCAACCTTTTCCTAACAGGAAATAAGTTGATGTAAATAGTCTTCTCTACAACAAAAATGTGAAATTCCTCATACTAAACATAATGAGGACAAACCTTTCATTCAGAACAACAACACTGAAACAACGGAGGGCCCATGCCTATTGAGAACAGTTCTATGTGGCCTGCATGTATCTAGGAAGTAACTTCTGATCAAAGGCCCTGGCCATTTAGTTAGTAACTATCACACTGCTGGGCCAACAAGCTTACAAGTACTCTAACTTCGGCTGGGTAATCACGTGTGACCCCACCCTGAGTGCTAGCTCTCTTTCCCGTCTTTTGGAAAATACAGTTTAAAAGTCCCTGGGTTTAAACACTCTATTTCTCAAGTTCAGCCACCACAAAAAAGAGGCATTCAATCCTAGACTGGGCATTGCTCCTGATGCCACACACACAGCTTTGGAGATCTCTGGGAAGCCTTAGATGAGCATGGTTGCATCCTGGTTACTAGGACTCACTTCATTATTCAGAGGTATGGTATTCAACCATGTTAGAGTTCTACTGGGTTCCAGACTTGGGGTAGGGAGGGACAGGGATCTTGGAACATGCATTACATCTTACTGACACTGGTATGATCCTCCCACGAGTCTCCGGGCAGTTCAGAGACCCACTATGATCTCTAAAGAAAAAGATGTTTAAAAAAGGGCTTCTGTCCTGTCTGAAGGGCTTTGTTTGCCTTCCCTGATCCAGTGGATAACAATAACAAAGCCTTTTTATGGATTTCACTAAAATATAGACAGTACACCTCCAGGAGCTCCGCTTACAACCAGTTGTATACAGACAACATTAATGGTCATTGGACATCAGGAAACATTTACTTAAGCAACTGTTCTGACAGCTGGTCAGGAATTCAGGAGGCATTCTTCTCCACTGATCATTGCTGTGACATTCACTATGTAGGAAAGCCATGAGAGCCTTGTGGAAGTGCAGGGCGCGGCAAAGCATCCAAGTCCCGTCAGCTCACATTGGTCTTAAACTACCCACTGCTGAAGCAGTGTGACTTGACAAAATCTGTATATCTTTATCTATACATATATATCTACATCTATCTCTGCATCTATGTCTATAGAATAGATATGTCAAAGTTCCAATGTACTCAAAAAGCCAACAAGCTTAACTTAAAGAATCCATGCAAAAAGAAATCAAACCCATGTTTAGGGTTGGGCATGTGCTACACAACTCACACAGGGAAAATAGGTTTTGACAACACGGATCCAAATCAGTTTGGGAACGTAAAAAGTTAGGGTAACCTCAGAAGATTTAAGTCTCCAGAATTCATGATGAAATTCAGAATGTATCAACATTGATAGCTAATCCCAGAGGAAAGAATTCAGAAAGAGCACTGGGCCAGGCCTCTTAACTCCTAGAATTTTCACTACTCTATGTTCACTCCCTCAAAAAAAGCAAACAAAAGGCAAAGTTACAACAAGTAAGCAATTACTCACCATTTTTATTTGTAAGTTCTTTAAAGATACTGCCTCAAAGTAAAAACAAAACAAAACAAAACAGTATTTGACTCAACGGTTTTTAAGAATTATATTCCTTTCTCTCTCCTCATTAAATAACTCTTGTGTCTGTGCACTGAAAATCATGTAGGATATGTGACGGAATGACCAAATAGCCCAAGAAAAGTGCTGATGCTTAGATATAAGCACACTTTCTCACTGATGAATCAACAGCCACAGACTTTTCCTCAAGTCAGGAAAGCAACCTAATTTAAGAGGCTTGTTTTATTGCCTGCTGTAACTTGTATAAATCTCTGATAAGATCTAGTCCAAAAATTCTGCCTTCTTCCTTTTACAGTTATTCCCAGTTACATGTATGCTACCTTCTGAAAGAAGGTACAAGGATTCTAGAACCGATCAACACATCACAGGCCTGGGAACCAAAGGCTCAATTGCGGCCTAGACCACACTATTAGGGTCTGGCACTCCCCAAAGGAGGTGATGCAACCTGGCTGGCCAGCTTAGCAAATCAACACAGGATGTGCCGTCAAAATTCCATCCGGAAGGATCAACAGCCATCGCCTTTTACTGAGAAAGGAAAAGCCATCGAGTTACTTTTTCTCGCTTACTGGGAGTCTCATGTAAACAACAAATAATGTTGCACTCCTTGTTTATTTGAACTTCAAGTGTAACTGGGTGTCCTGTATTTTATCTGGCACCCCTTCCCCCCACCCTTGTCAGTTTCTATGTCTGGCGTGCAGAAAAGGACATTCTCAACACCCTGCTGATACTGCAACTTCTGCAAATGTAAAGTTGAAGAATAGTGCCTAGATCTATACCATGTCCTCGAAGGCTTCATACCTGAAGGAGTCGCGAAGGGGCTTTGTCCTGTTCTTCTGGTGGGTGAGGTTCTCTTTTGCGGGGAGGAGGTGGGGGAGCAGGAAGACAGAGGTGCAGGGAGCCACCAGGGCAGCATGCTTACAAGCCTTTCATGGTCTACTTCTGCAGTCATGCACAGCTCCCATGGCACCTCATAGATGGTGATAATAACGATTATATGTTGCTGTTTTTGAGCACCTGTTTACTAATTGCCAGAAACTGAAATTGGCAAGCTTGTTTGGTTGGCTTCCACTGAGGATGGAGATGTAGCCCCATTTTTGAGATCTGGCTCAAAAATACACCTATGAAAACTGGAGTTTTAAAGGTTCTATTCAAACTTAAAATTCTTTCCTTTGGGTAAGAAAGCAGATGATCTTTTAATCTTTGGTCCTAAAACATTCTGCTCATTCCCTTCTCTTGATGGAACTTTTACCTACCTCCACTAATGAGTAACTCAGCAGCAACTCAGTCTTTTCCCAGCTGCAGAAAGTTTAGGAAAAAAAAAAAAAATCAACCATCCAGAGATGGCTGAGAGGTTTAATTATTGCCTGGAAAGCAACACCTTTTCACAGCATCTTTAAGACTAATTTTTCGTAATTACTTACTGATTGAAACTGGGACTTGCAACAGAGTAAACTCATTTCCATATTAATATTCAGTAATGATTAACATAGCTCAGGACCCAAGTTCAAGAGATGAAAGCATGGACTAAGTGGAAATAAGGAAATTTAACCCATAGGGGTAAATCGGCTACTTGTCTCTCAAATGGTTTTCCATTCATTAACTGGCTTCCAATAAACTTTGCTCCGTGATGACTCACCAAGAGGGAGTTCAGGCAGTAACACAAGACCTCCACAAACTTGTTGACTCCCTACTTTCCATTTTTCTCTCTCCCCCATCTCTCCCTGCTTGTACTTGTTTCTGCATATTCTCTTCCTCCCTCCCTCCCTCTGTGCATCATCTCCTCTCCCCACCCCCATTCATCTGTCCCTCTGGTGTCCTTTATCGATCTAGCCATCACTTTCTCACCCTCTCACTTCACACTGGCCCTCCCCCCCTTCTAGTTCCTTGACATCTCTTGCTTGGTCTTGTGCTCTCTTGCAGGGCCCCATTCATGTTTTTGCTCTCAGTCTGAATCCAAGGTCCTGAACATCAAACAGAGAGCAATAATTACCCCAATTAGCTAAGGGTAAATAAGTTTTATTGTTCAAACCAAGTTATACAAATCACTGCGGTGCTTCACCAAACTCCCATTTTGGGGGGGGGGGGGGGAAGAAAGCCCAGCTAGACAGACAGACAGACACACACACACACTAATTTACACTACAAGAATAAAATGTCTTTAACTGTTTATCTGGGAGCATGCTATCACACAGGACTGCACACCATCCTTTTAAGAAGAGAAATGTCCTTTCAACTTTTGTCTTTGTCCATCAGCTATGGTGTCCATGCTGTCCTCTTCTAAAACAAGATTTCTTGAACATTAAAAGTCACACAAGCCAGAACAAGGACAGGGCCATTACTGATTCTTTATTGTTTTGGTATTGTTTGGTAGCTATTTTTGGAGTTGCTACTTGATACATGCACATGCCTCCTTAAATGTCCTTTTAAGCAATGCCAAGCAAAGGAGCAACAACATGGTGGTGATTTGAAGACCCCTCATTACAAAGAACAAGTTAGGCCTACGTACTGACAAGGATCAGATGTGAAAATATAGGGATTGCAAATGGTGCTTATGTTCTTATTGTCTATAAATGTCACTTCATTTAAACTAAGTTTAAAGTAAAACCTAATTTTATTCATTCTTCTTTCCAAAGAAGAATCCATCTGAGAGTTAATGAATGCTTTTAAGAATTCCGGTCTTACAGGAAATGCATAATTACTCTCCTGCTCTAATAGCTACCATATCCAGAATTTAATGCCCAAGTGGTTAACCCCAGAGCAACAGTCTCCTCTAACTATTCATTTCCATCTGCCTAGGGTTCAGGAGGTATTTTTCAGACAATCCTTTGGATATTTGGTTCAACAAATCTAATTATGATCTTTACATGTTAAGTATGTCCAAGATTATATCATGTCCCTGGCATTCTAGAAGTGAAGTTACAAAGCTTTTTTCCATTTTTTCATATGGGAACCAGAGTCCAATCATTCTTATGTCCAAAGGTCATTCACTTTTAGTGAAATTGCATTCTGGTATTAAAATCCTCACAATGAACATTTAAAAAGGAAGAAAAAAAGTTTATTCTATGTACTATTTATTTATGTGTATTCATTCACACACACAGGGACCAAAGGTAATTAAATCAGGACCAAAAATTAAGTAGATAATTATTTTCTTATTTGCTGGGAGAATTCTCATTCATTATACATGTTTATTTTACCCACTTATTGCTTCACCACTTTATATCAATTCCATGGTACCAAAGCCATATTCCATTAGAATTGATCAGGTACCAAAAAAACAAAAAGTCAAGAAAATTCTTATTCCATTATAATTAGAAGGCCAAAGTTGATGCAAAGGAGTCTGAGTAATTGATAAGAATCACAGATGAGGGGGCACCTGGGTGGCTCAGTAGGTTAAACATCTGCCTTTGGCTCAGGTCACAATCCCAGGATCCTGGGATCCAGCCTCGTGGGCACCCTGCTTAGTGGGGGAGTCTGCTTCTCCCTTTCTCTCTTAGCCTCCCACCCTCCTCTTGATCTCATGCACTCGCCGTCTCAAATAAAATCTTAAAAAAAAAAAAAAAAAAATCACAGATGAAGCAGAAAATGCATCACTAAACCAGTAGAGCTGTAAGTGGGAAAAAATAATTTAAAGTGACTGTCATAAATCAGGAAAAAAATTATTCACCCACAAGAGCTGAAGAAGTTAAGTGCAGATTCCTAATACATGCAAGGAAGCAGTCTTGAGGAAAGAGAAAAATCACAAATTCTAAGAGCCATAGGTAACAAAATGCAATGTGAGAATATACATGTGGAAAGAGAATAAAAATATCCAGTTTGTGTCTAGATAATGAACAGTGAGCCATGTGCAACTCAAAATGTCAAATCCAAGGGAAAATACCTAACCTTGATCTTCAAAGAGATGGCCTATGAGCACTTAGAGAAAGAGTAGAGATCATCAGAAACCACCAGGGATTGTCCCAGAATAACAAGCAGTATATTACCTTTATTTCCTTCTTGAACACTGGTCCCAGTCTTATTTACAGAAATGTTGACAGGGTATCTTGACAGTCTCTCAGGAGATCCCATTAGACCAGGGTGTATTTTTGTCCCAGGCCTCAGCACCAACACACCTTACTTCCTATTTGCTATAGTCATCAGGCCTCCTACCTGTTTAGGGTTGGTTGCATCTGGACTGATACAACTACATCATATATCTGCTGGAGTCTTTGAGGTCAGCTTCTACCACCTCCCTTGCATCCTTGACTTCTTCAATCTCTGCCAAAATGTAAATTCTCTGCATTCCAGAACTGTTCTCCATCCCTGCTTTCTTTGGCAGCTATCTTCCTCAAAGCTTTCCACTGTCCCTTCTGGCAGCCCTATTCCCATGTAAAATAGCCCTTCAGCATCCATAAGCTCATTTCAGAACACGGTTTCCACCTTCTGACTTAAATTGAAATCTGGCTCTCTCTTAGAGCTGTTGCTTCTTCCCCTGCTGATACTAGCTATCCTCTCCCTGCAGTCCTGAGCTATGTGAAGGATTCATTTGACTATAAAGGACAGAACCCCAGAACCCCATGATGGCAATGGCTTTTGGAGATGAGATATTGCATTTCTCTCCCACATGAAAAGTTACTAGGGGTGGGCTTCACAAGGTCAGGAAGAGCCAAGGTCATTTCTTAACTTACTGCTCTACCACCCTCAGCAGTATCTTCTACCTCATGGTACAGGAGGACTGTCATTTCATAAGAGCACAAGCACATTAAAGTTAGCCAGAACACAGAAGGCAGATTTCTCTCTAAGGAAGCTCTATGTCCACTGTAAGCACCACTCCCACTTATATTCTATTGGTTAGAACGTAATCACATGGCCTTACCTAGTTACAAGGTAGGCTGGGAAATGTAGTCTTAATCTGGGCAGCCATGTTCTCAGGTAAAAATTATGATTATATTGTCAAGGAAGAATAGATACAGTACTTCAACTCACAGTAGCTGCCACATGAATCCCAGATTCCACTTCCAGAACTGTACACTTGTCTTGGTTTATAAAGATTGCTTCATCACTTCCACATTGGTTCATGGTCTTCATGACATCCCAAGTCCTGCTGTCATCTAAGATGACTTTCATGTGTGCAGTTAGCCTACTCAACACCCTAACATCACAATTATTTGACTTCAATACCAACATTTTCACCTTCCCTCCAGTTCTGCTAACCCCTCTCCTATCCATATACTAGACCTTGTCATGATCTTTGACATCTTAAACTCAAACCCCCACACCAATGCCAACTTCCAGTCCTCCCAGCTTTCTTTTTCTTACTTTCCTCCTTCTACCATCACACATTAAAACAGCTAGTTCCTGAAAGCTGCATTTTTTTCCCAGTCTGTCAGGCTTTCTATCAATTTCTTTCTCTCCTTCCCTCTCTTCTTCCCTCCCAACCTTGCCTCCCTCAACCAATCTGGACACTGCAGTTGCTTCCATGAACTATCACCCTACTTTCCAAGCAAATCACCATCCTGAATCAATTGTTGCTAAACCAGTGGTCCTCAAAATTGGATTAAAATTGTCACATAGTCTTAAAACTGTCCTTTTATACTGCTTTCTCCTGTATTAGATTACAACCTATGTCTTCTCTAGGTTTTCACTGCAGAAGTGGCCCAATATGTGATTCAAAGGAATCACTAGTAAATGTTGATTGGTTTATGGGTAGAATGATGGAAAGAGGATTTGATGACAAGAATAGAAACTGGACTATAGTATACTTGGGTAGATTTGTCCCTATGTGAAACAAAGAATGCCAAGGGAAGCTCATGAAAGGCATAGCTCAAGACTTTATCCTTGGACTTGTCCTGCTAACATTAATGAGGATATAGTTGGTATGATTATTAAAAATACCAAAAACTTGCAACCAAAAGAGAGGAATAAATATGCCAGAAACAAGATCCAAAACCTTTCAATAAGCTAGAATGATGATCAAAATCAATCTACCATAGATGGACAGACATGCACACACTCTTTTTAATCATTTACTCATTTGCTCACTTATTTATTCATATCAGGATACAGCCCTTCATTTCATTTAGGTCCTTCACTTAGATCTGAAACCTCAACTTCACATGATGCAGAGATATAATGGAATAAACATAATTGTATAAATGAAAATATACATAAGACTTTATGTTATTGCAAATAATGGAACATAATTGTATAAATGAAAATATACATAAGGCTTTATGTTATTGCAAACCTTAGTTTGAATGAAGAGTTCTCCCAAAATTAGTTCATTCTACTTTTTAGACATAAGACATCAATAACTGAATCCCAATTTATTCTGTGTACCATGTGTTTAATGTAGGGCTCTCAGATATTTTCAGGATAGTTTTGACCAATCAGACCAAATTCAAAGAAAAGAAACCTCACCAAACTCATGGGAAAGGAGCACATCTTCATCATTGTTATCTGTCCCCACGCTTAGCACACTGATTGATGTTACTGAAAGCTGTGGTCTTACAGCCTGTGGGTTTCAAAAAGATCAGTGCCCGTCATGTACCAGGCACTTAGTAGAAATCAGTAAATAATTACATGAATAAAGAAATTCTTAGTGTTTTTATATCAAGTTTTAAAGATTTAACATGTCTTCCCTTGCCTTATATAACCAATATCATTGGGTCTCCTGAGTTATCTCCCCAATGGTCTGAGATAACCTTTTTTAAGGAACAGGATATTCCTTCAAAATAAAAGATTTTTGTAGTAGGACCACATATTTAAGTCTTATATAGAAAATTTTGTTATGTCAGGTTTAATATGAACAATCCTGCATGAAGAAACTAAGAGTACTGACAATATTGATAAAGATCATTTCCATTCCTAACATTCTGTGAATACCTCTGACCTCTGGCTTGAGCCAAAACAAAGCAAGTCTAAAATGGAAAGAAGTGATCCAGAAAGACGATTTAGCTATATTAAGTGCACAATGATTGCATTTTGCCATCTAAGTCATTAGGACCCAGTGGTCAGTTGGAAATTGAACCACTCCCCAAAGGCTAGTCCATTTGCTAAAAAGCCCATATAATTGCAGATGAGTCTATGCTAGGTTAATACCTTGGGCTAAACTTAAGTTCTTCAAAGGATGGATTCCTGCATCTCTGAAATATAAAGCCTTTTTTCAGGATACACCTTTATCATTAATTCAACATCTTGTGAGGACACAACATCCTCACCACAGAAACAATGGATATACAAAGAGAATCAAAAATTCCCTGACCCCTCCAATAGACAAGTCAAGGCAGAGTCACAGATTTTAGGTTCCCAGAATAGGTTGTCTCCATTCCCATCACACACTGTTGGGTGCATTTTGTAGAGGAAAAGAGTGAGGTCGAATAGGAGCACAAAGGGAGTACTACTCTGGAGTAAGACCGAAAAAATGAAGGAGAGAAGGGAGCACCAGATTTTAAACTTAGCACTTAGTGATACCTTGAAGCTCATGGCACCACTACTGCTCATTTTCCGAGGCTCTTTTCCCCTCCAGGGCCTGGAGGAACAGAGTGCAATGTGTGGAGGGGAGCGCGGCCAAGAAAGCCCAGTATGCACAAACCCCAGAACAACTGTCTTTCTCCTTGCCTTTCTATCAGGCAGAGAGCGAGGAGGCTCCTTCCCCTTTCTAGATGTAGCTGCCTTTGGCTTTATTATTCTTAAATGTATGCAAATACGGGTAGGCTGTTTTACATTGGGGGAAGTGTTTATGTGTAGGGGGGTGGGGAAGTATATTCTCGAAACATTTCATTTTGGAAGGAAAAAAAAAAATGGGCTGCCTTCCACTCTGGTTGAAACCCTTCAGCTAAGGTGCATCCATGCATTGAAATAGCCCACTGCCCCTGAGAACAGCTTCCTGGCAGTGTCCTGGATTTTGATGGAATTATTTTTAATGGACCTTTGTCCTGCTGCTTGCATTAACAGAGAGGCACAGAGAGCCTAACTTCCTCCTTGGGGGGATCCCAGTCCTCACTGATGAGCCTTCTGAACAGAGCTACCTTCCTGTCCTCCCCCACGGGCCACTCCTCATTCTTCTTCTGTGACCAAAAAAAGTTGGAAAAAGGATAATGCTTCCAATCAGAAAAAGACTTAAGTCACCTTAACATAGAAGTTACCAGATATAATCCTCACTCTCCTTTTCGCTTCGGCAATTCTCAGCATCAAAGCTCTTAGGTCCCACAGTTTTATAACTGACCCGAACAAAGCTGATTCTTAAAGAGAACCCCCCCACACACACACACATATACACCCCATTGCTGGAACATTCGGAATACTTCTGAACACACCAGTTTGTAAGCCAGTTGCCTGTAGTTAACAAACTCCTTGAAAGGGCTCTGCTCTTACACACGCAGAACTTGTCAGTTAACAAAATTTGTGTCCCTCAACATGATTACCAGAGTATCAAAAAGAACCACGGCCATAACTGCTTATGATGTATTAGATATATAAAGTCACAAATCTATAGTTCTTCAAAGGATGGATTCCTGTATCTCTGAAATATGCAATCACAAAAAGGGTGAGGGAGGAAAATTCTTTAAAGCATGCCAGCAGCCCAGTATCGAAGCACCAAAAGAATTGGCAAAACCTCCAGTTTGCAACTCCGGCATAATAGCTAGAGGCAGGGACCAAAGGAAGCTCAAATCTTGAAGAGTTGTTAGGAAACAAAATACTTGCACTTTGCCAAAAACCACCCCACAAATTCTTACTAACTGCAAAGGAAAAAATGCACTTTTACCATCAAACGATCTGGCACTTCCATATCAGTAATACTGAGACAGCAGGAAATTCACAGCATCTTCCAACACGTAGTTTGGGCAAAAATGTTTGCTATGGTCTAAATGTTTGTGTCCCCCAAAATTCCTATGTTGAAATCCTAACTTCCAAGGTGTTAGTTATTAGGAGATGGAGCATTTGGGATGTGATTAGGTCAGGAGGGTAGAGCTAATCCCATGAGTGAATTAGTGCCTTATTTAAAAAAAAAAAAAGACCCCAGAGCTCCCTAACTCCTTCCACCATGTGAAGCTACAAGGAGAAGTCTGCAAACCAGAAGAGGACCCTCACCTAACCATGCAGACTCCCTGACCCTGTGAAAATAAATTCTTGTTTATAAGCCACCCAGTCTATGGAATTTTTGTTTTAACAGCCTGAATGGATCAAGACAATGTTTCGCCTGAATTTATTCCCATTTTTAGACTTAACTTCCGGTTTAAGGAAATATGTAAGATAGAATACATCATAACACGTGAGGAAACCATCAAGAAACCTGTAACGTATGTAGGACATACTCCCAGACAACTAGCCTAGACTCCCCAAGTTAAAGAAGGTGATGTGCAGGATGTTCTAAGGGAGACTAAGGAGACATAGCAAATGCAATGAATGAACCTTGATTAGATCTGAAAGTTAAAAAAAAAAAAAACTAAGACATTTTTGAATAAGCAGGGAGATTTGAAATACCTAAGAAAACAATCACTGTTAATTTGCTTCCGTGTAGTATCATATTCTGGTAATGAAGGGAAAAGGTCCTTACTCTTAGAGGAGGCTTTCTGAAATATTTAGGGATGAAGTGCTCTGATGTCTGAAACGTGAGAGAGACGCGAGCAGATAAAGACAATGCTGTTGCTGGGTGTGGCGTACTGGCATGGTCTGCAGGAAGCTATTTCTTTTCGTCCTAACTGCTCTGCCGTAATGCCCCCCACCATGCCGCTTTATTCCCATTCGAGGATACTCTGTCCAGGGTCTCCAGACTCTAGCCTGCAGATAAGGCTGTCTACATCTGCCCCATGTGCTGGCATCTGGTTGCCTTCACGGAGGCACACCCAGGTGCACCCAGGCAAGCAGAGAAAAAGCTGTTCCATACCCTGGATTCCTTATTTTCTACAGGCAATGAGGTAGAAAGGGAGGCCTGAATTATGGCTGTCCCCAGCCAGGTTCCGCCCACAAGCTCTTCCAGCCGCCTGACTACATGGTAATTATTAACCACACAGTGGAGTCCAGCCACCCTGGACCTTGTGCTGGCGAAAGGAAAATCCCAAGTAATTTCTAGTAACAAAAATAACCACAGTTCTTGAGGACGTACTATGCACCAGACACCGTTCTAAGTGCCTGGCACATACCATAGCGCATGGAATTCCAGATGTGGTCAATCTTCAGCTGATCATTACGTACTACAATCAGCTACTGACTGAAACACTCACTGTAAGCCAAGGCTAAAAAGTAATTTGTGATACTATTCACATTCAAAGAAGGGTGAGTCAGTCATCTTTGCTTGAAAAAAAATGGTAATTGGTACTGGGGGCAGAAGGAGGTTCACCATCTCCTCCCCTAAAAACCATTAATGCAAATCACTCCTCAAATTCTTGCCTGTCTTGGCATCCATCATCATTTATCATCAGAAAGAATGTCCCACAATTAAAATCCCAGCTTGCTTCCTGATGTCTACCACAGCAATCAAAGCAAGAGAAGCAAAGATCTATTACTTCACCCAGTCGTTCCTTCCGGCCATCGCTAATAGGGCCATCGCTAATCGGCCACTTGCCATTGCTCACAGCTCTTCGCACGTTAGTGGTAGAAAATTCAGAAGACTAGAACAGATGTTTCCCTCCTTAAAGTTACTACAGTTATTAAGAGGGTAAAATTAAGTTTCAAATAGGCCATGGGGATACAATAAAGAGGAAAAAAGTCCTTCAAACACCAAGGAAGCTAGGCAGGCATTCGAATCTTGCAGGGCAGCTGCTGAATTACATGAACATATACCCCAAAAGTGTGGCAAACCATCCAGTAAGGGATGGCAGTACTTACATCCATGGTAACTATACAGAAGACAGGAACTTCTTACTAATAGGAAGGCTACTCTGGAATATCATATGGCAATTGGAACTGAAGAGTGGCAGAATATGACACCCCCAAATAGGACCGCAGGAATTCAGGACTTGCCACCCAAAGTAGGCCACTTAGGGGTAAGGATTTGACAGCTTGAGCTGAAGGCACTTGAAAAAGAACAAACGCAGGGGGAGGCCGTCTCTGAGAACTCCCCTATCTGCCTCAAGACATATCCTCCATAAGGAGCTCACTTATCATAAATATCCTCTCGGGAGTTTCATCAGCCAGGGAAGACAGACTCTTGTCACAGGAAGGACGACTGGAAGTCAACACCACACCCAGACAGATTTTGTCACAAACCGTCCTACCTCTCCTCTGTTCTTCTAAGGGACCCTTCTTTCAGCTTTCCTAAAAATCATTTGCTCTCCCCAGGAGGCCTACATCCTGCTCCCGGTTCCCTCAGAACATGGTATTTAATCCTGAATTCTAAACCGCCTTAAGCAGTTATTTTTCCTTCAGTGTCTCTGATGGACACATGAGGTATACATGTTAATAAACCATTGTTTTTCTCTTGTTACTCTTCTATTAAAGGTTCTAACCCAAGAACTCAGAAGAGCAGAGGAAAAACTATTTCCTCCCCTATAAAATAAATGGTCAGCCCTAGAGGCAACAACATGGATAAATCTCATAGAACGTTGACCAAAAGAAGCCAGGCACTGAAAAAGTACATACTGTGACTATATAAAATAAGTACTTGGGGCGCCTGGGTGACTCAGTCGTTAAGCGTCTGCCTTCGGCTCAGGTCAGGATCCCAGGGTCCTGGGATGGAGCCCCACATTGGGCTCCCTGCTCAGCGGGAAGCCTGCTTCTCCCTCTCCCACTCCCCCTGCTTGTGTTCCTGCTCTCGCTATCTCTTTCTCTGTCAAATAAATAAATAAAATCTTTAAAAAAATAAAATAAGTACTTGATTTAAAATTTTAAGAAAAATTTAAATATATTTCTAAATACGTATATAAACAAAATTCAAACCAAGTAAGAACAACTAATGCTGTTAGAATTTAAAATGATAGTTATTTCTGGAAGGAGGACTAGGGAGTAGGAAAGGGCACAATGGGCAGGGACGGGGACACAGGGATGTTCAGTGTGTGAGAAAGTTCACTGAACGGCACTCTTCTCTCTGCACGTTCCCATTTGCAGGTCATACTTTAATAAAAAGTGTAATTAAAAATATGAAGACAAAACCACAACGCAGGATCACTTGTTAAAAAGGCTATTATAAAAAGGACAAGAAATAACAAGTGTTGGCAAGGATGTGGAGAAAAGGGAACCCTTGTGCCGTCTTGGGAATGTAAATTGGTGCAGCCACTCTGGAAAACAGTATGGAGGTTCCTCAAAAAGTTAAAAAGAGAACTACCCTATGATCCAGCAATTCCACTGCTGAGTATTTATCCAAAGAAAATGAAAAAAGGAACTCAAAATGATATATACCTCCCCATGTTCATTGCAGCATTATTTACAATGGCCAAGAAAGAAAAACAACCTCCACATCCATCAACAGGTGAATGGACAAAGAAAATATGGTATATATTTTTACATATAACAGTATTATTGAGCCATAAAAACAAATGAAATCGTGCCATCTGAAACAACATGGATTGACCTGGAAGGCATTATGCTAAGTGAAACAAGTCAGACAAAGACAGACAAATATCACATGATTTCATTTATATGTGGAATTTAAAAAACAAAAAACCAAGTTCAGGGATACAGAGAACAGATTTGTGGTTGTCAGAAGCAGGGGTGGGTGCTGGGGAAAATGACTGGAGTCAAAAGGTATAAACATCTAGATATAAAATACACAGGTCATGGAGATGTAATATACAGCATGAGGACTATAAACTTCAAAAGTTTTCATCACAAGAAAAAAATTCTGTAACTACATGTAGTGAATATTAACTAGAACTTGTGATCATTTTGCAATCTACACAAATACCAAATCATTATGTTGTCCATCTAAAATTAAAATAATGTCATAGGTCAAGGAGATCTCAAAAAATGTAAAAAAAACAGGAAGACAACTGAATCCTCCCTCCACCAAGAGACAGGACTTATGTAACCACGGTCTCTGGGGGTGTTACAGAAAGTCATCCGCTTAAAGCGAGTGAGAGCTCAAGGCACTGAGGAGCCAACAGCACGGTCTGTATGTGAAGTGAAATGAGACCCAGTCCCTGCAATCGCTGTACAAATAACTCTGCAGGCATTAGCAAGAATTGCTGGGGAGGAGGGGCGGTGGGGAGGGGAAGGGAAGGTAATTACAAAGGCCTTTGATCCTCTATTACACCTTCCATCCTGGATCACAAAGCAGCCAGCGAACAAACGGGGCCCAGCAGCGCTCTGGCAGAGGCAGCCGGGGCTTCATCTACAGTAGCAGACCCAGATCCTGCACTTTCGCATGGTAGTGGCTGGATTCAGGAACAGACTAGAGGTTAGTAATGTCCTGATATAAAAACATCCTGATTAAATCAAGGCTCCATGGCTGTTAACTCCAATCTGGTCTTTTTAAACCGGATCCCAGTCAGACAGCAAATGTATGTGTCCCAGGTTGGCATTTCTCCTAATACACTGGATTCTAATAAAGGAAGAACAGAGAACTTGAGAGAAATAACACAGCCTACTACTTCAGACCTCCCAATCCTATTTCACCATTCTTACCTCATGTTATGGGTTGAATGGTGTCTCCCCTCCCCCAAAATTCATATGTTGAAGTCCTAACACCTAATACCTCAGAATGTGACCTGATTTGGAAATAGTCATTGTAGATGGGATTAGTTAAGATGAAGTCCTTCTGGAGTAGGGTGGGTCCCATTCCACCATGACTGGCGTCCTTATGCAAAGGGAAAGCTTGGGCACAGACATCCCCACCACCACCCAGAGAGAACCTCATGTGAAGACTGGAATTACACCGCCACAGGAAGTACCATAAGCTGGGAAAGAGACCTGGAACAGATCCTTCCTTAGTGCCTTCAAAGGGGACGGGGGCCTGCTGACACCTACATCTCAAACTTCCAGCCTCCCAATGGGGAGCAGACACATTTCCGTTGTTTTTATGGCTGAGTCAGCTGTGTTAGTTTGTGACGACAGCCCTGGCCTGGCAAGGTCAGCTAACAGGGCAGTTCTAGCTTTATCTTGGAGATGAAGAAACAAGTACAGAGAAATAAAGTAGATGGCTTTAAGACACAAAGCCCTCAATGGAATTCAGAAAGAAAAAAAAAAAAAAGTCTGCTGCAAAAGTTGTGAGAAGTCAAAGCATGAAAGAAATGACAAAATCTCCTTCCCTGGGAGCTTGCTAACTCCTCCGAGATGGCTTAGGATGGTTCTGTCCAAAGAGAAAGGTGGCTAGAGTATGTCCCCGAGGGGGTCTCCTAGTCCTACAAATCTCAGCCAACTCTAACACACCTTCCCCCCAGACTCCTAATTCCCACTGCAGGAATGAAGTACTTTTCAAAGGCCTAAATCTACTAAAAAGAATGTAGCTACTGAAAATGAGGCAAGAAAAAAAGAATATGAATAGAAATGGCATTTTAATAAGTAATAAGACTTTAAGGGAGGCTAGTTCAGACTCACTTCTGAACTGTAATATGGAATTCATCTACAAGGTCTTCGAAAAACATCCGACTAGCAAAAACCTTGCATGAGGGTGTCCATGTCAAGTGCTGCCATAGAAAATAAAAATGAACCTCTAAAAGCAGTCAAGTTAGGGTGGGTTTTATGAATTGATCTCTGGTATGTACCAGCTATGGCCAAAGTCCAAATTGCAGCAAACATCAGTAATAGCTAGATTAAATTTAGTATTAGCTACAATAATATGGTTAGAGTTAAATTTTATGAAATGGCAGTCTACTCACAGAAGAAATACTGAGCACCTGTAAGTGCTGGATACCAGCCCACGTGCTGAAAATCAGACCCAGGGATGAATGATATAGACCCTAGCCTTGTCTTCACAGGGCTCACCACAGAGCTCACAAAGTGGAGTTCAAAGGTACCCCACACGGTAGTAATACTTCCTGGTCTTTAAAGGTGAAATTTGACAACTAGCTTAGAAATTTCTATTTGTTCTTCTGAATTTTAAAATTAGTCGACTCCCAGGACTATCCTTGAAACAAGTACCAAAGGCTGGGCTCTAGGCTCCTCTCAGGTCTAATATATAGGAGTGTTGCCCTTAGTGTGTGTGCCAACCTTGGAAGCAGACCAGTCAATAGCTTGAGAAAACCAAGGTCATGGATTTCATCCGCAAAAGGACCACGGTAACTTCCACATTTCATATCATTGGTTTACAGAAAGCAATTATGGCCTCCAACACGTAGAGAGGAGAGGGGCAAAGCATTTCATGACCAGAGAGGGAAACAAAGGCCAATACAAATGAAGCTCTTTTTACAGCAGGAAACTGGCCCCTATCCAGGCATCATGGCACCTGGGGTGGGGAAGGGGCAGAGGGCAGGGGTGCAAAGGGAGGGCAGCATTCCCTCCTACATATGGGATTCCCTCAGTCCTTCAAGGACACTCTTCTGGCCTGACATTGTGGCACTATGACAGACATTTTCCAGTCAACCTACAAGGCAAACTAGTAGTGTTCCTGGTCACATTCGTGTGAGTTCTAGAATTTCCCTTTCCTACTTAGAGAGGACTGAGCAGTTCAGAAACAGCCTCTGAAGCCAGCAGCAGCCCTTCAAGGAGCAAGGGCTCCTTGCTGGTCCCAGGCTACACCACTGGGACCTGATGCCCATCCAACTCCTCTTCCTCCTCAGTGACACCAGATCACTTTCAGCAAATGACAAGCTGAAAGG
Source organism: Neomonachus schauinslandi (assembly GCF_002201575.2). Taxonomy (NCBI): domain Eukaryota; kingdom Metazoa; phylum Chordata; class Mammalia; order Carnivora; family Phocidae; genus Neomonachus; species Neomonachus schauinslandi. The sequence continues at coordinate 113,313,925 of NC_058405.1, read as the reverse complement.
TAGAGGCCCGGGTGATTAACCCCAGTTTTCCATTATTCAATTTGCAATTTATCCACTAAAAAGATACCCAGCACTTGAAGGATAGGGGCTCACACCCTGTGATAAAGGTGTTGGTTTTTCACTGTGGTACAGATAAGCTCAAAACCGGGGCAATTATACTTGCATGTGTTCGTGTGGATATGCTCAGCTCACCGACTTTAAAGATACATGAAGAAGAAAGGACAAAAACCTGAAAAGCCACTCCCTTCAAATCACTTTAAAAACAGCCCTTTGAAGAGCTACTCCAGCAGAGTCCTAGGGAAAAAAAATTTTTTTGAAGAAGTTACCACTTCTTACTATATATCACATTGTCTTTAAAAAAAAAAAAAATCAAAATGTTACAGAAATACAATGGTTTCCTAATACAAAGGGAACATATTTTTCAAAGTTAATCTATTGTGTCCAGATGGCTCTTTAAGCCATGCCAGAAACCAAAGCCCTCACCTTCCCGGGCTGCTGGGAAGCTGGGAAGTTGCCCTGCTCTCCAGGGCTTCCTGCAGACATCCCTGGGGGCAGCTTATGCTCCCAGTGCACGCCCAGTACGATTTTTTGCCTTTTTATTTCAAGATTTAAAGGGACTTCCAGAGAATTAAAAATGAGCTGTCAAGGCCTTCTGTGGCATTTAACAGGACACTGGTCACTAAGCCATCCGTGGCCATCCATTCCAGCCAGCGGCTTGGCAATCTATAGCCAGAGGCAGACTGTCCTCTCCACAAATTACAAATACCCTCAGCACATATATGGGGGCAGAGGAGACCTGCAAACTGTGCACCGCCTCAGTCAGGAATGTTCTCACTTCTCCCTGTTAAGAGTTTTTCTGCCTCCTCCCTCCTCCCTACACAACGAACTCTAACCCCAGCATATTTTAATCTTAGACTACATTCTAAGGCATTTACAAAAATGCCTTGAACACCTCAGATTTTAAATATTCATGATAACATCTTCCCTGAATAATGATACTCAAGTTTTCTGTCCATTTTCAACTCCTGGTCTTTTTTTTTTTTTTAAGTTAGAGTCGGGGGGTTGAGGGGGGCACCTGGGTGGCTCAGTTGGTTAAGTGGCCAACTCTTGACTTCAGCACAGGTCATGATCTCAGGGTCCTGGGATCAAGGCCTGCATCGGGCTCTACACTGAGCACGGAGTCTGCTTGAGGATTCTTTCTCCCTCTCCCTCCTCCTCTGCCGCTCTACCGCGCACAGGTGCATGCACACACACACACACTCTCTCGCTCGTTCTCTAAATAAATCTTTAAAAAATAAAATGAGTGAGGATTTTTTACTCCACTTTTTCAGGTAGTACATCCTCACTATAGTGTATTTATTAGATCCAGAACAGTCTTTAAAAAAATTCCCATCACACAATCAACATTGCTTCCTATTTTTACCAAGCAAACTTTATCCTTCTTCATACCTAATTTAGATCATAAATATTACAATAGCTATAGAATGTCCATCCTATGGATGTAGAATTTACTTATCCATCCCCTTTTGTTAGACAATTAAGTCACTTTCCATTTTTATTATCAATTACATGTTAAAGAACATTTTCATGCCAAAGATTTTTTTTAAAATTTCAGACATTCCTTGAAAATAGATTTCTAGAGTTAGAATTAGTCCAGGTGAGTAATTAGCCAAATGATCAAAGAATTTTAAAGTTATCAGTAACAGACTGCCAAGAGGGTTCTCACGCATTTCAGGGTTAAATCCTGATATTTTACTTTCCCATAATCAAAACTCATTCTTCCCTAGAATCCCTTCCACCCCTGGACTTGCCCCTCCCTTCAGCCTCCTGCCTCCTTCTGCAGAACTGGCCCCAACCCCTAGGCTTAGCTGTCTCACTTGGAAGAAGGCCAGGCTCTGTTCTTGTTTGCTTTTGTTTCTGCCTGTTTTCACTCCTCCTCCAAGTCTGCCACAACAGTCCCCAAAAAGTATCCCATTAGCATTGTTTAAATGGATACATAAGTATCTCACCTGCTTTTTAGAATGCAAATCCTTTAGTGGTTAGAAATCTTTAATTATAAAGATACAGTCTTCTGACCTACTTTCTAATTTCTTCTTGTAAATTTTTTCTCAAGTTCCTAGTCACACTCATAGTCAAATTGTTTGCACTAGTTTTCAAGTTCATCCATCGTAGGGCTTTCAATAATTTCTGCCCTCTATTTCTTCATTCACACAGAACAAACAAGTTTCCTTCTTTCTTTCCTCTGCCAGAAGTTTGACAACTTTTAAAAAGTTTTTTTTTTTTTCAGAATCCCATGAACTATTTAATTCCATCACGCTGAGATGAGCACAAACATACACTAAACGGCTCAACTGCTCAGAAATGTGAGCTGTAACCAAACGTACGTACACACTGCCAAACACAATATAAAACCACAGCCATAAACATATGTAGTACCCAACAAAATGGAAGTCATCACTCTAAACCTGACTGGCTGTTTCTAGGTTTTTCTATTATCTGTTTACTACCTCTTTACTCAGGGCCAGCACGGCCCCATAAGGCACTTCCTGCAAATGCCAAAGGTTTAAGAATAATTCATGAGAAGCCAGGGAAAGGGCGAGAAAGATTTTCAATTTCACCATCAAAAGTCACAAAGTTTATAGACCATCTAGATCTGTGGCTGCAAATTAAGAAGAGATCACCATCATTTAACTTTAGCAACAACTGTGAAGAGTAACGTGGGGAGAACTCTACTTCTAAGATCATCTCTCCCTCTCTCCATCCCACCTGGACCCCTGTCCCTCTGCCACCTAAGGCCAATGTTGTGAAAAAGATACACAGCGGTGGCTTCTCAAACTTCCATGTGCCTCTGAATCACCTGTGATCTATGAAAGGCTGATTCTGCTTTGGGGTGTGGGGGGTAGCAGGCCCTGAGATTCTGCATTCTAGCAAGCTCCCAGGGGCTAGTTACTGCCACTAGTCTGAGGACCACATTCTGAGCAGCAAATCTAGATTTCAGCATCTAGGAATTTTGTAATCACAGAAGTTTCTAAAATGCAGCTATAAATGAATTAGCTCCCTTTGTTTTATTAAAGGCAAGTTTCTTAAAAAAAACAAGGTGTCTTTTCTCTAAGAGCATTAACACTGATAGATTCCGAAATACATCAGAAACTGGTTAACGTGGGTTGCCTTGAGGAAGAAACTGGCCAAGTGGAGGAGGTGAGTGGGAGAGTGTCACCGAATATTCTTTTGCAGCTTTTAAATGTTGAACCATGTGAGTGAATTACCTATTCAGAAAACAAATTGTATTTCAAAATTTTAAAGTATTTCATAGGATATTCTGGAAGCTCAAACGTTAAATTAATCCCTTCCCAGGAAAGTAAGTGGTAGGCCCAGGAGACCACTTACCTTAAATAACTTAGCATTTTTCTTCAAAGAAGGAATATCCCTTAGATAACCACCTCTGGGACCATGCCAATATTCCATTTTTATTACAACAACGTTTTTCAACCCAATTACTCTTTTCCAGCACTGGAAGGGCCCCATAGCATACCTTGATTCATAGTGGATTCAAAAAAGCCATGTGCACCCTAGAAACTCGGGTCCCACTGCTGGAAACAGGGAGCAAATGCAGAGAACTTTCATCTCAACCTCTGGTGTGTAAATTTGAGAATCGGGCTTATTTGCACTATCATTGTTCCTACGAACATCATTCAAGTTGGTGTTTTAGATCTCTATTGAAGCAACAGCAGCTGAAATCAGAAACCAAAGGCAGGAATGGACGAGAATGTGTGTGCTCCTGGGTGTGTCCTCACAGGAGGGACCCCACGGCTGACCTTTAGAGGTAACATTAACTGGAATGTCTGTTCTCATCTTAATCCACCCTGACCCCGGCCCCCCCACTCTCTCACAGGCAGGGGCTCCACAGCAAGCACATTCTTCTGTAACTTGGTCATGACTGAGCTCTAGGACTCTCTCAAAGTGCTCGTGGCTTTTGCAACTTCTAAACTGATACTCATCTGTGAACTCTTGAATGCTTGTCTGGGCTCTATTTTTTACAGCATCCCCATAAAGCAGACCATCCCACATTCTGTTGAGGCTTCCTTCCCCAGAGCACTCACTTCCGCCCTCCTTCTCCTCCCCACCCTACTGCCACCCTGGTCTGGACCTTCATCCCCCACTCCAGGGCCCCATCCTCTCGCTCTCAGGTACAGCCTGTGCTTTGAACGGAGTGGCTCAGCTGCGTGGGAGCAAGGTGAAGGGTCAGAGACAGACAAACCCATGTCCTAGCCCGGCCTCAAGGAGCCAGCACAACAGTCCGGCAGATGTGTCTGAAGAACCAGAGTCCACCATGCCTAACTGCAGTCTCCACGTCTGTTAATTAAGAAGACAGGGCAATGGTAGGAGAGAAGCAAAAAACACTGGGGTAGGGGCGCCTGGGTGGCTCAGATGGTTAAGCGTCTGCCTTCGGCTCAGGTCATGATCCCGGGGTCCTGGGATCGAGCCCCGCATCGGGCTCCCTGCTCCGCGGGAAGTCTGCTTCTCCCCCTCCTTCCTGCTCGAGCTCTCTCTCACTATCTCTGTCTCTCTCAAATAAATAAATAAAATATTAAAAAAAAAAAAAAAAAACACTGGGGTAAAGGAGGCTCCAGCAGCACAGTGGATCTTCCTAACTCCCTAGAGAGCCCCCCCAAAGCCACAGATACAGCCCAGAACCAGCACTAACTCCCAGCAACACCGGCGGGGGCCCGGCAGAGAGGACGGCGAGAACCAGGCACAGCCAAGGCCCCAACCAAGATGGCTGCCGTTCCAGCAGGAATAACCATGCCAAGCAGGAAATGCAAGAAACTCGGAATTATGGGCCAAAAATATGCTGTGAGGGTTGTGGCGAGAGTGTCATTCAGCTCACACGGGTGCTCTCGCCCAGGGCCTGAGCTTGTGTGGGCTGGGTTCTTACCTGCCGGGCGCCGGGTGTGACCGTCTCTGCCCACGTCAGCATCGGAACCGGAACTGAGAGCCGCCGAGCTGGGCCTGCCGGTTAAAAGCAAGAGGAGCTACAGCTGCACGGGGCTGGGGAAAATAGGAAGAGCTGCCACAGGCCCATTCCCCTTACTCCCAAATCTCACGAGCTCCTCCTGCATCACAGCAGCACCAAAAGCAGTGGTGAACTGGGCAGGCATTGCCTCTAAAGCCCTCACGGGACCACTCTCCTCCCTGCTTACTATTCCGTAGCCACTCTGATGTTCCTTGAACAAATCAGGTAAGTCGCCACCCCAGGACCTTTGTTCCCTCTGCCTAGAAGGCTCTTCCCATAGGTACCTTTACAGTTCTTTTCTCTCTCCTCCACTCTTCACTCAAATGCCTCAGTTAGCCTTCCCAACCATCCTATTTAAAATTACAAATCCCCTCCTCCAGCACCTCAGCACTCTTTCCTTTTCCTGTCTCTATTTTTTAAGGGGGAGGGGAGAGAGGGAATGTTAAGCAGGCCCCACGCTTAGCTCGGAGGTGGACACGGGCCTCCATCCCACAACGCTGAGATCATGACCTGAGCCGAAATCGAGAGTCAGACGCCCAACCGACTGAGCCCCCCAGGCACCCCTCTTTATTTTTCTTCCCAGCACTGATCATACTGACATCCTGTATGTTTTACCGACATAGTTGTTCATTGTCTCGTTCACCAGAAGCACATGTGCTGAGAGTCTAGGAAGACTAAAAAAACTTTCAAGAGAGAAAAGTGATATTACAAGCAAAAACCACAAATGCCCATTATGCCCTCTTCCCTCTTCGAATGATATTACAAGCAAAAACCACAAATGCCCATTATGCCCTCTTCCCTCTTCGAATACACAGCCATTCCCGATTTTAAGATGTAGATTGAGAGACGTCCTTCTAGCTCCCCTTCACGTGTTTCTGCTTCCCCAGTCTCCCCTTCCCCCAAACTCCCACAGCACTGTCTATTTATGCAAAACTTTACTCTAAACCAATAGCACCTGCCTCACTGGGTGACTGGAGGGTGAGATGAGTGAGTTCGTGGTTAGAAAAGCTCCAAGACAGAGCTCGGTGCGTTAATTATCCAGTATGGCATACTCATCATCATCATTTAGCATATGTATCATGTCACATACACTGATTAAAGTCTTATTTCTACAGCTAGATGATAAGCAAACTGAGGGCAAAGATCTTATTCCGTATTTTGAAATCCCCCAAAGTACTTAACCTGGTTTTTAATAATTATTTGTCAACTGGTTGAAACGAAGGATTTCCATTTTTAAAGATTTGTTTGAAACCCCTTCGAGCCTCTATTTAAACAGTGATTCTAATCCTTTACCTCTTCCAGGACTGACCTGGTGTGTAAATACAGCAAATCCTTGAAAATGGCATTTATAATAGGAACTTTGCTATTGCATGAATAGCAGAGCCAAAATACTATATGAAAGATCAAACAAATACTGACTCAAAAGAATTTTCCCCAAGGCAACTGTTACAGTCTTATCTTGAACAGAATGTTTGCAGTTAATTAAGTATTGCTGTGGTTTCAGCAAAATCCCAGGCAGACCCTGCCAGACTGAGTTTTAAGTTCCCATCATCTTATCACTATTTACAAGTCCCTCTCCTCACACCCCCTCACCTATCACTACCACTAATGCTGTGTGTGGGATTAAATGATAAGTAAGTCATACACCTTTTATCCGTGGACAAAAGATAATGGAATTTCAGTGCCAAAGATTCCATTTACCTATCTCACAGCAAATACGCTCTGTCTTGACCCTCCCACAAATCCATCAGCCTGCATCTATTACTACCTGTTGACGTCTTAGAAATGTACAAAATAGTAGACCGGTGTAGAGGCCGGGCGTTCGCTGGTTTCATGGAACATGCCTGTCTACACCAAATCCTGACGAGAGTTCACCAACCCTGAAGCCTGCCAGCACCCATGAGCCTCAAAATTCACCTCAAAATCAGGGAGTGGGCTGATTGCTAGCTTACACTGCGTTGTCTAAAACGTGGAGGAGGTCAGTTATGACGGGTAGAAGCCAACAAAAGTCATTCACAATCTTTCTTCCTTCTCTCCAGCCTTATTTATCAAGTGCTTTATGTGATGACATCATAGTTTCTCCATGGGATAAGCATCATCTAGGCACTGGGAATACAGAGGAAATAAACCCTACCATGCCCTCAGGAAAGTGATATTCTAGTGAGAGAGAGAGAGATCAACAATAAGTAAAATGTATACAGTTGGTCCTTGAACTACAACAGGTTTGAACTTCTTGGGTCCACTTACATGTGGATTTGTTTCAATACAGTACAGCACTATAAATGTATTTTCTCTTCCTTATGATTTTCTTGACCTTTTGTCTAGCTTACTTTATTGTAAGAATACAGTATGTAATACATGTAACATACAAAATATGTGTGAATCGACTGTTTATGCTATCAGTAAAGCTTCTGGTCAACAGTAGGTAGGCTATTAGTAGTTAAGTTTGGGGGGGCAGTCAGAAGTTATACATGGATTTTCAGCACAGGGCTTGGGGCTCCTAAGCCCCATATTGTTCAAGAGTCAACTGTACTGTGTTAAATATCGGTAAGTGCTAAGGAAGAGAGAACAAAAAAATAGGGAAGCAGATATAAAATGTTATAGGGCCAGAAGGAGGGGTGAAATTACAGAGGGGTAGCCAAGAACATCCTCAGTGAGAAGCTTGTATTTGAGTCTGAAGGGTGTGAGGGAGCCAGCCTTGCAGATAGTTGGGGAAGAGCATTCAAGGCAGCATTAAATACAAAGGTCCTGTGGCAGATCATGGCTGGCACGTTGGGGGAACAGCAAGGAAGTCAGTGTGGCTGGAGCCGAACATTCACAGGGACAGATGCAAGAAATAAAATCCCAGAGGAGCAGGGACTGAGATGTATGCTTCCAAAACATATACCCCTTTATCAGTCACAGAGAAAAGTCACCCATTTACCAAATTTTCATATACTCAAAATGCTGCAGTGATTATTTTTCAAAAAAATGCATATCTGTATATTTTCAAGAGAACGACAACAACAGCAAAAAGCCAACATATTTGTTTGGGGAAAAATCCCAAGTTTCCATTAAAAGAAATGAAAACTGTCTCTGGTTTTGAGTGTAAGCTTCTATAGAACTGGGACCAAGCATCACAATAGAGAACACAGCTTAATACCATGGGCAACTGGATGAGCAACAATGCTATAAAAAGATGTCACGCTGCTGTATAAGAATAACATGCAGAATTACAGGAGACAGGAGCATTGAAATTTACCACAGGGACTTTTTTTTTTAAATGTTGCAATGCCCCAAACGTCTTTGGCAAATTCTAATGCCAAGCTGGCTAATGCAATATCCAGACCACACATCCGTCCTGCCCAACCAGCTTCTCAACATGAATAAGTTGCTATCAACCAAGATCTGCGACACAGCAGGGTTTGGGGTGGTACCTTAAGCTCTGCTATCTTCCAATTCCATTCAGTCCTAATCAACCAGTTTCATGCATCATGTAAACAGTTTTCCAATCAACAAACACTCAAATTCTAAACAGTTCAGTGCAGTGACTCTGCTGTTCTTAAGAACACACAGGCTGGGTCACCAAGGCCACAAGCATGGACTACATGTAGGGCACACTCTGAAGTCTGCGTAATAGAAAACAGCTATTATTAATGACTAGTCACAACCCTTCCCCATCAGGTTCTGCGAGGCCACACCTACCTCCCCACCCACAAAATGGACAAACTCCTGTTGGTGGGTCATTCCAAGACTATCCTTAATTGGAAATTACCAGAAAGAGAGCTGAAAGAAGTCAGTGGAGCTAAAGTAATCTACATAATAAAGAACTTCCTGGAAAGAAGTGACTGGAACTTCAGAAAGGTATGGGCCAGAGGAGCAAGAATGAGTGTTGAGGAGAGGTGATCTGGAACCACACCAGTTAGGAGAGAAGGAAGAGAATTTTTAGGGATATTACTTAGCATTTTTAGAAATATACATTAAATCCCTATTAATGTTCTCTGAAAACGGCAGAGTTTGAAACGTGGAAATACTTGTTTGTGACTTTAGTTTCTGAACTGGGTTCCTCGGAATGGTAAAGTGCATCTAGTACTCTTAGAACAAGTAGACTTGGAGAAAGAGTTTAGTCCATGGACAGAAAAAACGCAGTGCATTCTTCACTTGACAGAATACCTTCTGCACCATCAAGGGCAATGGTGTATTCCAAAACAAAGCATGGCAAAGATGTTAAAGGGAAAATCACAACCAGATGTCCTCTGCTCTGCTGCAAACGCTGAAGCCCATTATTCTACAGATGTTAAAAATCACATGCCAATTTCCTCCCAAACTACCTAAAAAAGCAGGAATATGGACAAAGATTCATTCTGTCTTGTATTTTTCCACTCTCCGTGAAGAGCCCAAGTAACCAAAACCTGCTTCCTTGCAGTGGTATTCCCCAATCATCTAGAAGTTTCTACCCAGTCGACCTAAGGGGGGAAAGAAAGGATTTTCTCTTGGGATCATGAATCTAGCCAGTCCCTCCTTTGCCCCTCCAGAAGACAACCTATCAGGCAAGTTGAGAGGAGGGTAGTCACACATCCTTCAAAAGCAAATATTTTTCTACCCACCAAGAAATTTCTGATAAAAGAGGATTCATAAATAATATAAAATATGCCCCATTGGTGAGTAGTCAATTTTTCAAGTGCACAAGGAAGTTAATAAATTCTCCATTCTAACCATAAAATATTTGAGACACTAATGGTTATACCAGAATTCTATTTAATTTCTATAAAATTTTTAAAAGTAAGTGGAGAAACAGAACCTATAAGAACCTATAAGTAGCATGAGAACTAAAGACAGTGATTATCTGAGATCCTCTAAACCAAAGAAGCAAAGACTATGAAATACACTTTATAACTATGTAAAACCCAAACACTTGCTTATGTAGGATGCTTTCTGTTCTCTGTTTTATGTTTTTTCCTATTTTCTTGTTTTCCAAAAGGATAATATACAATGTCTACAATCAGGAAAAAAAAAAACAAAACATGAAGTTTTAAAAACTGATGCACAGAAAGACAGAAAAGTTACCTTTAAAATGTTATCAATATCAATTGCTCTTTACGTTACACTTTTCTGTATTTTCTGAAGCTTCTAGAATGAGAATGTAGTCATTTATAATGAAAAGCAAATGTTTTTAAAGATTGTATTTATTTATTTGAGAGAGAGAGAGAGAGTGCACAAGAGAGCACAAGTGGTGGAGATGGAGAAGCAGGCAGCCCATTGAGCAGGGAGCCGGACATGGGACTCGATCCCAGGACTCTGGGATCATGACCTGAGCCGAAGGCAGACGCTTAGCCATCTGACCCACCCAGGTGCCGCAAAAAGCAAATTTTAAAAAGACATTAAAATTATTAAAATGTCAAAAAACTGAAAAAATTTTTAAGGGTCAGAATGTATAAACAGAAAATATGATCAGGAAAAAGCATTCACCACTGAGTAAGCTACCTTTCGGAGTTCAACAATTTATATGTTCTATTCCAGTGCTTCTCATACTTGGGCACGTCTTCTGTTCAAGTTCTTATACCACCTCGAGGATGTGTTAAAACACAGGTGATGTCGCCTGAGAAGGTGCACTTCTAGCAAGCTCTCAGGGGATACTGATGTTGCCAATCTGCAGACCTCACTTTGAGCAGCCACGTTTGAAGCAACGGGAAGTGAGTAGAGTCTAGCCTGTGTTCTCCCAGACAGCATGCCCAGCTCATTCTAGACAGGGCAGAAGAGCAAATGAACTTCAGAATTCCACCTCCTTTCAGAGTTCTAAAGCAAAGGCACAGAGTCCTCTCTCTCATCAACCCTTGGTGATTAAACACTTATGCTCTTTAAAAGGGGGGCATGCCAATGAAATTAAGATAATCATGATTGCAGGACCTAAGGAGTTTGCAAGAGCATCCAATGGAACCAGCCTTTGGCAGACAGTCTCTGACTACCCTAAAATTCACAAACATACCAAATCTCTTGGTGGTAGTTTTCAACCACATCATTTCCTACAATGATTTTGTTAGATGCTTAGGAATAGGAGGCAGTCAACAAACTCAGAACCTATCACTCATAAGGACTGTACAAAACAAGGCAAACATGGACTCCATGAGCTTACCTAGCGCTTCCAGGGGACTCTGAGAACACTGGGGCACAGGGAAAGGGGTGAGCTTGTAAGGAGTCAGAACAGTGCCTGCCCTTTTACTCCCAACCTCATACTTGCAGCCTTCTCAGGGTCCATCAGGAGCTCACAGCAAAAACCACACTCACAAACTCCACACTGCCTCAGTAAGAGACTGCAATGCCTAAGAAATGAAATGACTCAGGCCCACACCCAATATTCTCCACCTCGACAACCCATCAAAGCGGTCGAGGGTGACCGTGCGGATTCCTTTCACCCTAAGGAAGAAGGTGCCTGGCTGAGAGGCCTCCAAGTTCTGTGCAGTGAGAACCTCAGCAAGAAACTAACTTAATTAACCATTCAGAAGAGCTCCGAGAATTCCCAGCAGGCTCGATGTCCCCAAACACCACATTGCCATTTATCCCCCAATGCTGTCATTTCCTGCCCGCAGTGAACTAATTATGCACAGTGGGAATTCTGGAGCTGCTGGTTCTAATGTTTATCTGCTGTTAACTTGTTGTGTGACTCAAAGATATTTCTCTAGTGCCTTTATTTCCTCTGCTATAAAAACAAGATAAGGGAATGACGTGCTTGACAAAGTGCCCTCACAGAATACTACCCTAGAGATGCTCACAGGGATGGTAATTAACGTGTCTTTTACTAAGGCCTTCAGTAAACATGCTGACATGCTGTGGAAAGTTGTGAAAAGCATGGGATCTCAAATGCTATTTCCTCTTCTGCTAAAACAGGTTTCAGTGGCAGATGCTACCTATAAAATTATTGATAAAAATAGTATCGAATGTGCTTCTTTGTAAATCACTGTTTCATTCACTGAGATGTATTTTTCCAGAACCATAGCTCTAACAACAGGCCGTGGCTTCACAAGTAGAAGAGATACTAGGAAAATCACCTTAATTGATATCTCCATAATCTTAACATCCAGCACTGAAGACTTAAGTAAAATTGGGCTGTACTTACTTACCAATGACATAATCTGATACCACTGAAAACCGTGTTTTAGAACTGTTTTAGAAGACTAATTAGTAACATAGTCTGGGCATGTAAGAAAAGCTGGTTACAAAACATTCTGTGGGTAAAAAAATCTGATTTTGTAAACCTATGCAGGCATAAAAAATATTCAATAAATGGTAGCTATTATATTTTACATCTATTAGGGCCCCAGCCCTTTTCTTATATATTTGAGTAAGCTATATATTCAAGTTATAACACATATTAATCATTTATGTGTCACAAATTTATTGCAAATTTTCCCAGTCTGTTGTCTCTTCATTTATATAGAAGTTTTAAGTTTTCATATATTCAAGTCTATTTGTTTTTTCTTCGCTGGTTGCTTCTCTTGCAGTAAAGCTATGAAAATTGTCATTCCTATGCAGACCTAATAAATATTTTCTGCTAGTTTTTCTGTAATTTGATTTGCATTATTCAACTCTCTGTGGAGTTTATTTGAAAGATATGGTATGTTTGATGGGGTCCAAAGTGATATCATGTGCAAAGCATTTATTAAATAATCTATTAAATAATTCTTCCTCATTGACTTGTTTTTTTTGTTTTTTTGGTTTTTTGGGGTTTTTTTAAAGATTTTATTTATTTATTTGACAGAGAGAGACACAGCGAGAGAGGGAACACAAGCAGGGGGAGTGGGAGAGGGAGAAGCAGGCTTCCCGCGGAGCAGGGAGCCCGATGCGGGGCTCGATCCCAGGACCCTGGGATCATGACCTGAGCCGAAGGCAGACACTTAACGACTGAGCCACCCAGGTGCCCCACTCATTGACTTATTTTGAAAACATTGGCACACTGGCATTAGATGTAGTTAGAAGTTATTCCAGCTCACTTTTTAAATAAAAAGTTCAAAAACCTCAAAGTAAAAACCCAAATATACATAGTAGTTTCATAAGAAATCTCAATAAGAGATTATAAACAAATCAGATGATCAAGCCATTTCGCCTTCATTTCAGATATCAGTCAGCTAAGCAATAATTCTTATTTAAAATCAATTCTTCCCATTCAGTAGAAGGCTTTGAGAATGTATTCGTAGGGCATATAAGTACATGGTGGCTGAGTCACCAACTGCTGTTTGAATTCTCTGCTTATTATTGGGGAGGGGCTACTTCCTGGGTGGCAGGCAATATTATTCCAACTCTGATACACCTGAATAGAAGGCCCCTTGGCCTGAAAACACTAAAAGAAGTTGAAGAATTCATTGCGTAATTTAGCCAAGATTTAGAACTGTCATTTTCACTCTATTGATTTTTCCTCCAGATATATTAGAAACCTACTAGACTTGTTTTTTTCCATTTCTAATGTCTGCATCTTGCCATTCCCATTAAGATATAAACTGGAAAGCAAAGGCTGTGTTGGAAGGAAGGAAGGAAGGAGGGAGGGAGGAAGGAAGGAAGGAAGGAAGGAAGGAAGGAAGGAAGGAAGGAAGGGCTGACACATTTGCTGAGCCATGCCCACAACTGACACCCAGGAAAGCCTGCCAACAGATCAGCAACATTTTAACGGTTCAGCCATAAGCGATGCTTAAGGGAAAAAATTATATATATATATATCACTAAATGTTTTCATCTGAATTCATCTCTCCTACTAAGTAACATGGACAGATTTTTGCCATCAACTCATACCCTGAAGCACAAGACATGATGATTGTTCTTTTCGTTTGCGTAGCTACGACTCGTCATTACCCAGCCCTATTTTTTTGACTCAAGAAAATAGAATTGCACCATTAGGATTTCAGCATGTCTGTTCTTGCAGTGACTATTTTGAATTGTGCCTTTAGAAGCAACCACTTTAAGCAAAAAATTGTAACTTCTAAAGTGTACACTTGGCTTGGTTTTAGAACCTGAGCTTTTCTGGGTTCATCTGCCTGTTGCTTTCCCACGTAGGGAAGGAATGTCCAAGAGAGGTTCCTCTGGAATAAGGCAGTTGATGAGAGTCCTCAGCCTTGTAATCTTTGTTTGTGATCCTCTCCACCAATAAATGGACAAGTTCTCTAGACGACATCATCCTCATCATCATCATCAATGCTAAAATTTACTGAACATTTTATATATATCAATCATACTGCTAAATGTTTTGCTTGTTATTTCCATTACCAGAAAATTCTAGAATATATTTCCAACCCCTATCTTAAAAAATCGCCTCATTTAATATTATACTTAAGTGTAATTTTAGAGATCATGCTTAATTTTTTAATCTAAGAAATGACTAGCGTATTAAGATGTTCGTTATTTAATTTCATAATATACTTATGTTCTCATACATAAAACAGAGAAGTCTCCCTGTCCCTGCTTCTCTCTTTTCTGTTGGAGAAGAATGGATGCGTTTGTCATGCAGCAAAAGGAGGCCCAGGAGGAGCGAGAGAGATTATTTTACATGTTGGCAAAGCAACCATATTTGACTCCTCCCATCACTGTCCCCATCCTGCTCCTAATGAGCCTGGGAGAACAAGGTATATTTACATGCCCATAAACACTAACCAACCTGCCTCTCCCTTGCCTCCCTCCCAGCATTTGCCTACGGGGGTCCACTGAAGAGTCAGCCACGCCTCACAAGAGGTTCCCAGGGAATAAAAAGCAAATGCCAGGGATCCCAGGAAAAGATACAATTCCTTCCACTATATCAAGAGAGATATCTAAAAACACATATAAACAGACACACAGCTTATTCTTGGGTTTAAACAGTTAAGTCTTATCATAGCTGTTCACATCTGCCACAAACTATGTTTGAGAATAGCACTGCAGCCTGGGAAGTCCGAGAGAGGCTGCCGAGCGTTCCTCTGCTCCTCTCCACCCTTTCTCATGGGTATTATGGGAGAATATTATCATCCCCATTTCATCCCACAGCGTCTACAGTCAAACCCACACCAGTACATTTTCCCCTAAAATGTGCGGTCTCCTCCAAAGACCCAGGAGAAAGAATGCATTCACGAGGCCTGGAGGTGGGCATTGGGACAAGTGCAGGAAGGTCACTAATTGAAGCCAGGCCCCCTGGAGTTCAGATCTGCCCAAGCTGAGTGTTAACTCTGCCCCTCACGGAGCTCCCTCTTGGAAGTTGCCAGCCTGTGGGACCTCATGCTGTTGGCCCCAATCCCCCAGCCCTCCCTGTGTTCATGCCCTTCGCCAAGTGCCTTTGCAGCTCCTCACACGGGGATCAAATAATCCCTTGCCTCTTGATTTGGGGCTTGGCCTGTGAATGGCTTTGGCTGGAAGGAATCTAGGCAGTAAGAAGCCTTGCAGGTTTCCTCTTACCCCTCTGGCTCTGCCACAGCCTTGGGAAGAGCCGCCCCAGGTAGCTGCTGCCCTCAGCTTGGACCCCACCTGAAGCAGATGAAAACCCAACCTGAATTCCCAGCTGGGTCACAGCTTGAAGCACGGCTGCTCAGTCAAGCCCAGTGAAGACCAGCCAAACCCCAGAGCCAACCGCAACTGCAAGAGCCGTCATAAATAATTGCTGTTCTAAGCCACTGTGTTCTAGAGTATTTTTTATATGGCATTATTATGGAATAGCTAACTGATACACAGTCTAAGGAGACTGTTCATGGAAAACAAAATGTTCTGCATCCCAAAAAATAACTAAATTTTAGTAAGTGCTTCCTAGGCACCCATTTTGTAAGAGCTTTAGGTGAATTTACTTATTCATTCCTCACAAGGACCCTATAAGACAGATAGAACTTTTATCCCTATTTTAAAGATGAGGCAACAGAGACACAGTTAAGTAACTTACCCACACCTGGAAGGTGGTAAAGGCAGGACCGAACCCCAGTCACTTGCATCCAGAGCCCTTGCCCATAACTGCCACACTAAACAGCCTTGCAAACCCTCCTGTCCCAAGCTGCCTAAAATTTAGCTGTGGCTTCTCAAACCCTGGGGTGAAATCCAAACTGACAAGTACATTGGTAAAATATTCCAAGTCCTTCACAGGCTGATCCCTGCTTATCCCATCCAGGCTCCTGCTCTCTCCCCGTCACTTCTCCCTCAAGGTCTGCCCCCAAGCACGCTAAGCCCTTACACTTCAACAAACTCCCCAACTCCCTCGCACCTTGGACCCACTGCTTCCTCTGCCCGGAATGCCCTCCCCCTCCTTTCTGACCACGTCAAGATCATCCTCTAGGACACAGGTCCCGGGGTTCCTCCTGCAGAAACCACTTCCTGTCCCCAGCCAAGGGCACGTGGCTGCTCATCCTGAGTGTTCTCCCAACTTCCAGGACCTTCTCCAAAAAAGCACAGACCACTTTGCGCTATTACCATCTTTCGGCAGCCTAGCCATGAGTGCCTTAAGGGCAAGGCGTAGGTCCTACTCATCTCTGTCAGCCCAGTGTGCAACAAGGTGCCCAGTCTCATTGTGGGAACTCAATAAAAGCTTGCTAAAATTAAAAAGCAGGCAAGAGGAGCAGTGACACGAGGGAGAAATGGATATGGAGACAGGAGGCTTAAATTTCATTTTTAAATAGCACGTCTCCATTTCTAATAAACATTAATTAAACTGCTCAACACCCCTGGGTCTCCAGCTATATGTTCCTCAATTAAAACAGTTCTTTCATGACGGCTTCCTCTGCCAAACCTTTCCTCCCAGGCTTATGTGTTCACCAGAGCATCTTGGGACAAGTAACAAAAGGCACGATATTTGCTTGAAACAGAGGGGAAATTGAAGGCTTACTCCCTCACTGTTCACTCCTGGCAACACAAAAGTACACGCACTCTGATTTCAAAAGAGATGGAGGAAAGTTTGTGGCAGAGGAAGGCACATTCTTAAGGAGTGAAAGGAAAAGACTCCCAAGACGGGGCACAGATAAGTAATGACTTGATGTGGGGAGAAAAGGCTTATTTAATCCGAACCAGCAAATGGCTGCTGGGAGAGGCCGGCTCTCAGAATCGCAGCCTGTGGCTGACAGGTTATTATTCCTTAGCCTCAGAGGCACCCAGTAAAGGTTCAGGGCTGGGCAACCTGACAGCCTCTGTGGAGAGCTGATGAGGGCCACAAGATGGAGGCCACAGCTGCCCTCAAAATCACAGGTCTCCCAGGCCACGTGCTTTAGCCAAGCCCTAATCTTTGGAGCACAGGGAATCTATGTCAATAGGGGTGAAATGGTCTGCTCCTCGAGTCTGAGGCTGAAATCCTATATGCACAGGCCGCCTTTCCCCACTGCAGCTTCGCTGACCCTGAAGAGTGGTGTTTCTGTTCCTGGTGTCTCCTGAGAAAGGCGGGAGATGCCAGAATAGTGGGTGTCCCTTGGTCCCTGCCACATGCACCTAGGACTGGATGTCAGAGCTACAGATGACTGGGATGCAAGAACCAGAAGATCTTTGAGATCAGGCCATCTAGGAGTTTTCAAACATTCTCTAGGGACCATTTAGCTCAAACAACAGCTTGCAGAAGCATAAATATGAGAGGGGAAACTGAGGCTGCTCCCTTTGGGAAAGAGGGGCCAGGAACCCCAACTGTTGGTGCAGGGACAGCTTCTGAGATGGCTCAGGGGAGGTTTGGGAGTTTGGGTTGGACATCACAGGTTTAGGCCAAATCTGCATCTTTGCAGTATAGAAGCCATGGTTCAGAGGGCTAAGGTGACCTCATCCAAGGTCATGTGGCCTGAAGGCAGAAGGACCAAGAACAGGACTCAGGTCCTGACTACCAGTCCAAACACTCTTTCCTCTACACAGTGCCACCCCCCTTTCTAGAAGGGGCCCTCTACACCCTTAACCTCCCCTCTTCCCCATTAGCAAGTCCCAGGGCCACTCTAGGGCTTAGACTGAGGTAAAGAGTAACCTGAGGACAAGATGTTTTACTGGTGCATTTATCACACACACTAGGGAAAGCTCTGCCGTAAACACCAATCCATGCCCTCCTCCTCTCCCCCCCCCAACTGACCCCCAACATAGACAAATCCTTAGAGGCTTTTCCAGGACCCAAAACCTTCTCAGGATCCGTTCCCATCCCCTTTCCTTTTCTGTTGCATTCTCTCAGCACTGAATCAAATGACTGCTTGCAATGCTGTGATTCTTCAATTTGCTGGGTTTGTCCCTACACAGTATTTGTATCTGGTCTTAAAATGCTGCTCGCTCCACGTTCTAATTTCATTTTAGAAGCCTGCAAGGAGAGAAGCCAACATTTAATCGTAGGGACTGGAGGGGACTGTACAAAGCGCTTACAAGGCACAAATAGAGTAGTTATTTTCCTATTTCCCTTCTGATTGAATTGGCTGCTGTATCATGTGCATTAAACAGCGTGAACCAGAAAGCAGCTCTGCATCCTTATCTCAGCCCCTCATGTAATCAAAAGAAAAAATGCATTGTAATAAAAAAGAAAAAAGGAAACTAGAACTTCATATTTGTTTAAAAGTTAATTAAGCTTGAAAGGTTTGTGGGGACAATTCATTTTCTTTTGTAGCCTAAGACCATAAGGTTTGCATTCCATTTTACCAGTGGAATGATAAAAAGTAACCTGATATTATTTTAATTATAATAATAAATAATAAAGCTAGAATAAAAGGTTTCTTTTTAAATAGTAAAGTAAAATTGGAAGCATATGTACCATGCAATTCTGACTTGACTTATAAAACAAAAACTGTAAACTTTGTTAAGGTGTGTGTCTATTTCATTGCTTTTGTTAATACCACTTACATTCTTTTCTGGAAAGATGACTTCACAGCAAGCATACAGGTAGGAGTTTATATGCATCCTAGTGAATCTCCCGAATTGGCCAGATTAAAATGGACTGTGCTCTTTACAAAGAGAATTCAAAGTACAATGAAACAGAGCAGGAGACCTCCTGCAAGCTTTCTGGGTAACTCGGATGTGGAGCTGGATAATGTCCCCATCCTTCTCAGTTCCAGGTCATAAGACCTACAGAAAGGACAATGCCCAGTAGTCTTTACAGTCAAGCGAAAGCAGGACTCCTAGATGAGTCATACTGAAGATGAGCACCAAGGCTGGTGTTATATTACCAGACGCAACAAATGGAGCCAAGAAGTGGGCCTAATGTGGATTGCCTCCCTAGAGAAAATGTTGTGTGAAGGGAAGTGTGTGTATATGTGTGTGAGATAAAACATTTCAGAAAAAGAAGAGTTGCCGATGAGAGAGAAGAGCAAGTGCTGAATGAGGTACGGGGTTACTCCTATTGAAAAATGTGGAGTTGGATAAAAGGATTTCTAAGCCTCCAGTTCTAAAATTCCTTGATTCTATGGAGTGAAAACTGAATGTTCCATCTCCAAACTGAGACCTAAAAATCCCAAGGGGGAAACCCACATCTGTTACCTGTTTCCTTCTGACAGCTTACCCTGCATGGGAACCACTTGCCAGAATATTAAACTCCCTGTTTCCTATCTGTCTCCCCCAAGACTTCTCCATGAGCACCCTGAAGACACCATGCGTGTTTAATTCATTTTTGGGATCCCAGCACAGTACCTGAAGCATATAATGTGCAGCCAATATATGGAAAGGCAGGATGGAAAAACTAGCAGGGAAAATTTAAGTTTTATTTTTAAGTAATGAATGCTTATATCCTAGAAAGCATTAATCAAACTCCTTGGCACCTAGATGTCACATAAGTAGATTCTTCAATTAAAATACTTTTTTTTTTCCCTATTAACTACCAGGCCAAACCTTCAAATGCACAGGAAAAAGGGAATTTTTGTTTGTTCCTTCCCTAGGAGAAACCAATCAGCAATTCCTGCTCCATCACTCAGATTCTTAGAGTATAAAAAAGGTCATCAAAAAATATCATAAATAATATTGGCCACCTTGTTAATCAGGAACTTAACATAGGAACAAGGATGTCTGCTCTCACCACTTCCAGTCAACGTTGTATTGTTGCTTCTAGCCAAGGTAATTAGGCAAGAAAAGGAAATAAAAAGCATCAGTATTGGAAAGAAGTAAAACTACTCTCTTTGCAGATGACATTATTTTCTCTATAGAAAATCTAAATGAATTCACTAAAACACTATTAGAGCTAGTCACCAAGTTCAGCAAGGTTTCAAGACACATGATCAAAACATGAGAATCGATTGCATTTTTATGCGCTACCAACAAACAACTTAAAAATGATATTAAGACAATTGCACCAGAAAAATTGAAATGCTCAGTAATAAATTTAACAAAAAAAATACAAGGCTTGAACACTGGAAGTTACCAAACATCACTAAAAAAAATTAAAGAAGGGCGCCTGGGTGGCTCAGTTGGTTAAGCGACTGCCTTCGGCTCAGGTCATGATCCTGGAGTCCCGGGATCGAGTCCCGCATCGGACTACCTGCTCGGCAGGGAGTCTGCTTCTCCCTCTCCCGCTCCCCCCTCTTGTGCTCTTTCTCTCTCTCACTCTCTCTCTCAAATAAATAAATAAAAAATAAATAAATAAAATTAAAAATTAAAAAAATTAAAAAAATTTAAAAAATTAAAGAAGACCTAAACAACTGGAAAAATATCCCATGTTCATTATTGAAAAACTTAATATTGTTAAAATGGCAATAATCCTCAAATTAATCTATAGATTTAATGTAATCCCTATCAAATCCCAGCTGGATTTTTGCAGAAATTAACAAACTAATCTTAAAATTCATATGAAAATATAAGGGACCCAGAATAGGCAAAATAATTCTGAACAAGAACAAAGTTGGAAAACTTATGCTTCCCGATAACAAAACTGCTACAAAGCAACCATAAGGATAGACCTATAGATCAACAGAATATAATTGAGAGTACAGAAGTATACTATGTATTTATGTTCAACTGATTTTTGACAAGCTATGACAATCAATGGAGAAAGAATACTCTTTTCAACAAATGGTGCTGGGACAACTGGATTGCTACATGCAAAAAAATAAATTTGGATCCCTAACTCACACCATATATAAAAATGAACTCAAAATGGATCAAATATCTAAATGGAAGAGCTAAAACTACAAAACTCTTAGAAGAAAACAATAGGTGTAAACCTTTGTAACTTTGGATTAGACAATGGTTTTTTAGATATGACACCAAAAGCACAAGTGAAAAAAGAAAAAACTAAATAAATAGGATGTTATCAAAATTAAAACTTTTGTATTTCAAAGGATACTCTCAAGGGAATGAAAAGACAACCTATAGAATGAGAAAAAATATTTGCACATCATACATCTGATAAGGGTCTAGTACCCAGTATATATAAAGAATTATTAAAACTCTACAATAAAAAGACAAATAATGTGATTTCAAGTTGGCAAAGGATCTGAGTAAACATTTCTCCAAAGAAGATATACAAATGGCCAATAAGCACATGAAAGATACTCAACATCATAAGTTATTAGGAAAATGTAAACCGGAACCACAAAGACATACCACTTCATACCCACTAAGATGGCCATAAGCATAAAGACAGATAATAAAAGTGTTGGTGAGGATGTGGAGCAATTGGAACCCTCACAACATTGCTGGTAGGAATGCAATGGTACAGCAGCTTTGGAAAGTTTTGGCAGTTCCTCAAAAAATTAAGCAGAATAACCATATGATCCAGCAATTCCA
Organism: Neomonachus schauinslandi; assembly: GCF_002201575.2. Classification (NCBI taxonomy): domain Eukaryota; kingdom Metazoa; phylum Chordata; class Mammalia; order Carnivora; family Phocidae; genus Neomonachus; species Neomonachus schauinslandi. The sequence continues at coordinate 113,292,285 of NC_058405.1, read as the reverse complement.
CACCTAGGTATATACCTAAGAGACCTGAAAACACATGTCCACACAAAAACGTGTACATAATTGTTCACAGAAGCATTATTCATAATAGTCCAAAAAAAAATGGAAACTTCCCAAACCTCCATGAAAGATGAGTAGATAAACAGAATGTGGCATATCCATACTGTAGAATATTTTTCAACCATAAAAAAGAATGAAGGACTGATTTGTGCCTAGCTTCTTTTACTTAACATAATGTTTTTAAGATTTTAAGGTTAATAATGTTTTCAAGGTTACAGCACAAATCACACACTGAATGATTCCATTTATATGAAATGTCCAGAATAGGCAAATCCATGGAAATAGAAAGTAAATTAAAAGCTGCTGGGGGCCGAGATAAGGAGGCAACGGGGAATGATTGCTAATGAGTGTGAGATTTCTTTGTGAAGTTTTGAAAACATTTTGGCATTAGATGATGATAATTCACGACTTAGTGAACATACTAAAAACCACGGAATTGTATACTATAAAAGTATACATTTTATGGCATGTGTGTTTATCTCAATTTAAAAATAACAATTATGGTGAGATACTGCTGGTGAAAATGTTCATTGGTAAAACATCTTGAAAGACAGTTTTGAAACCAGGTATCAAATTTGATACCATAATTCAAATTCTAAGAATGTATCCTTTCTTGTAAGTATGTAATGTAAATAACTATTCATGTCACCACTTTAGTTATAAAGATTACCTGCAATGTAGTTTGTAAGATCAGAATATTGGAAATACCCTGAAGGTACAGACATGGCCCACCACTGCACACTGGGTGAGTCCCTTTGATCTTGGCAGCACAGGGGCTGGTCCACATGACCTCCCTCGCTGAGCCAACATCTCGGAGCCCACCGAGCTGGAAGTGGTGAAGAGATGGGGGCAGCCCCAGACAAGAATGCTACAGACTCCTACTGCTCTTACCCCAAGGTCAGCAGTTTTTCAAGAACAAAAGCTTCTCAGATTGTTATATGCTTTTGACAGATTACCAGAGTGACAAAAAGGCTGTTTCTGGGGGCACCTGGGTGGCTCAGTTGGTTAAGTGTCTGACTTCCGGCTCAGGTCATGAACTCAGGGTCTTGGGATTGAGCCCCGAATCAGGATCCCCGCTCAGCAGGGAGTCGGCTTCTCCCTCTCCCTCTGCCCCTCCCCCAACTCATTCCCCACACTCTCTCTCAAATGAAAAAAAAAACTTTAAAAAAAAAAAAAAAAAAGGCTGTTTCTGTTCATTTTGTCCAGATTCATAGTTGCTTCACGGGGTCCTCATAAATCCTCCACACCTGGCCAAAAGCCAGTCATCCTGCATCCTAATACAGATTTTAACAAATAATGATCCTGGTACTGGAGGAGACTGGGGGCAGAGGCACTCTCAAAATTTTAGGTGATAAAATAGATTAGTTCATGTTTTCTGGAGGCAACACAGAAATCTAAATCTAGAGCCCTAAAAATATTATTTAATTATTTTAAGTACTTAATTATGTCGCTTCTAGAAATTCTATTCTAAGGAAATAATTGTGGATCTGCTCAGAGATTTAGCTACAAGAGCGTACATGACAGAGTTGTTTATAATAGCAAAAAGCTGAGTTCAAGCTAAATGTGCAAGATACAGCCTCATGATGAAATATACTAGCCATTAAAAATAATGTTGTACAGGAATATATGATGACATGGAAAATGATTATAAAGGTTAGGCTAAAAAAAGAGTTTTAATACAGTGTGAAAGTTATCATTTCATTTTTGTAAATATATGTATTTACATATATCTATACATATAAAGACATACATGCTTAGAAGAAATGAGAATGGTTCAAACAGTGACTATCTCTGTGTGGTGGGAAAGCATCTGATTGGTGGGGCAATCTATTATTTTCCACATTTTCCATAATGAACATGAATCACCCTGGTAATAAGAAAAAAAACAAAAGTTACTCTTTTTATTTATTTATTTTTAAAGATTTTATTTATTTATTTGAGAGAGAGAGAGAGAAATCATGAGAGGGGAGAGGGTCAGAAGGAGAAGCAGACTCCCCGCTGAGCCAGAAGCCTGATGTGGCATTAGATCCTGGGACTCCGGGATCATGACCTGAGCTGAAGGCAGTCGCTTAACCAACTGAGCCACCCAGGCACCCAAAAGTTACTCTTTTTAAAAAGGTGAAATCATATAATTTAAGACAGGAAACCTCGGCACTTAGAACTTGAAATAAAGTTATCACATAGCTGAGTATTTTTACATTTAGCTCTGGGCTTCCTGGCTGCCAAGGCAAAAAGAGAAATATGAAGAATTATCGAGATCTCTACTAGTTTTATTTCTCAGTTCATCCCAGGAGATAAACTACCATTCCGGCACTGGATTCTAGAAGTGCATGATGTACTGCTTCTCGGCAATACGAATACCTACCCTGTAGTACAGCACAGCAGGTGCTGACTCATGGCCCTCACTTTTGTTCTCTGTTGTTGCTTAAGAACTGTGGTCCCCGCCCCTTGCTAAATGATAAGTAACACACACATAATGCCTTTCTCATAATATACTTCCATCCCTATTTTTCACTGCACTAAAATAGTTCCCGCATGAATGCTTCCAGTAAGACCCCAATGATGCCGTATCTGGCTTTTCTGCAATATTTTGAGGGTGTCACCATTTCACTCTGAACAAGGATACTCAGAAGATGGTCTCATAGATGAAGTCGATCTTGAAGTGTGGTAGATGTAGCATACTTTGAGAATGAACATTTCTTTTTTTTTTAATTTAATTTAATTTATTTATTTGACATAGAGAAAGAGAGAGAGCACAAGCAGGGGGAGCGGCAGGCAGAGGGAGAGGGAGAAGCAGGCTCCCCGCGGAGCAAGGAGCCCGATGTGGGGCTCGATCCCAGGACCCTGGGACCACGACCTGAGCCGAAGGCAGACACTTAACCAACTGAGCCACCCGGGCACCCCAAGAATGTACATTTCTTAATAATGCATCTGCGTAAGAGTCCTCGGAGAACAGAAAGTAGAGAATAAGTTAGGTCAGTGGCTGTGGACCTAAAACGGACAGAAGTCCCAAAGAGGCACTGCTAAAGCTACCAGCCCTGAAACTGCCCCTGGAAAGCTTAACCTTGCTATGGCAAGAAGTAGCTTCCAGAAATACACACAAACTACATCAGTCAGAGTCAGAGCCTCTGAAGGCTGAGATGGGGGGCAGGGATGGGGAGCTGTGCCTATTACCTTCTGTGGATGTCGATCCTTGCTATACAAATAATTTAAATTAGATTTTCTTCTATATCTTACCTGTAGTTTCTCTCAGATCCTATGGCTCCAAGTCACTCCCGGAGACAGCAGAGATTTTGTAGAGTCTGGGAGACCGCTAAAATAGCTTACTTCTCCCTCCAAATCCCGCCACCCCAAAACACCTTCCACTCCATGTGTCTGATGCTTCGAGGCCCGAATCAAGTCTTTCCTGACCACCCGTGTGGCCTTCCTTTCCTCCGTGACCTCTAGGAGCACTTACCCACCACAGTACTCGCTGACACCCACCTTGCATGCCGTGTGTCCCCACTCAGGCTGTAAGCTGTGAAATATTAGACATCTCCCGGAGCACCTGCCACAGTGTCTTATGCGTGACTCCTAAGGTGACAAGTTCATCTAAATTACCCAGTTTGTCTGTTTCCCAAAGTAAATACATGGCTCTCAAGCCCTGTGGTGGTCAGCGGATAAGGCTGATAGTACGACTGTCAGCGAAGCGGTAATGCTAAAAGGCCAAAGTTTCTTGACTCGGAATATAGTTTTCTAAATTTATTTCAACAAACCGATTTTGTTGGTCTGATCACCACGGACAGGAAGAATGAAATATTCTTCTTGGCATCTAAGGAGTTCACAGTCTTTCAGAAAATAAAGATGCACGTATAGCTATTTAGGATAATGCGTTATCAATATGGAAAAAGTGGGAGGACATATAACAATTACAAAGCCATCAGCAATGTTCCTCCAACAATGGATCGTGGATCACCACATCAGAAACTAATGATGTATTGTATGGTGACTAACATAACATAATAAAGTTAAATTAAATTTTAAAAAAAAACAATGTTCTTCAAGAGACGGCTGCAATTTACATCCCCCTGAATTTGGGCCTCATGACTAGAAATGGTGTCTGGAAAAAGACAAGGAACTCTCTCTTCCTCTACTCTGAACAGATCTGCCCCCCTGAGGAGCCCTGGTCTCTGAACTCAGCCACTGATTCGCAGAAGACACCGCACAGTGCAGCCCAGCTAGTGCGGGACGCTGGCCAGAGCCGGGGGGAAGCTGAAACACAGCCGAGGGAAGCAGCTTCACACCAGGCAGAGCAAAGCTGAGGTACCAAAGCGCTGTCCTGAAACCTTTGGACTAAGAGCTTGTCTAGTGAAAGATGGGCTGCAGAAGCATCTTCCATACTGCAAAAAAACAACCCATTGGTGGACCATGAAATCAATTCAGAGGTACAAGACTTACAGTAAATGCTGTTCCATAAAATGCCTGTCGTGAGTATGAGTGTATGTGTGTGTGTGTACATGTGAACACGCACTGGGTCATGCAAACCAATTTTTTCACAACAGTCTGCAAGGCTGTGCATCAGGTATATTATTTGGGAGATTATAGAAGGATTTATTTCAACTGGATAGAAGGAAAACACCTCTAACAAGGAAAACTATCTCACACTGAGGTTTACTGTTTGGAATGGCAGAGGGTTTCCAGCCCCTATGACTTCAAGCAGCGCCAAAGCCATAGACTGCCATGGAGGATATTCATTTTAGTAGAAAGTTAAATGAGAAGAACTCTGTTTCCTCCCCATTCTATGAAGACCATCAGTCTAGATCACAGGCAATTAACTATCACTGAAGGCACAGTTAGGAGAAAAGAATTCGATGGCGTCACAAGGGCAAATGTCTACACCCTGAAATTCTGTTTGGTTGTTTATGCTGGAAGAGCACCTCTGTGAAAGGAAAAGTTGTAATGGATACTTAGACTAGGCTTCTCAGCCTAGATGTACATCAGAATTACCTGGGGAGCATTTAAAAGACACCCATGCTTGGATCCCAGCATATATCAATTAAAACACTGGGGCCCAATATTTGTATTTTTGTTTAATGTTCTTCAGGCCAGAGTTGAGAACCACTGAGTTGTAGGGATAAAATATATAAATGAAACTTTATAAAGCACAGAGGGATGGGAAGCAGGCCCAGGATTTACATGAAGATCATAAAAAGTGTTAGAAAACATCATATCAAGGCTTTTAATTTCTGCTCAGGGTGTAGAGAGCTGAAGAGAGCATCACTCCCATGCTCACAACAAATAAAAAGCCAGATAAATGGCAAGTCTAGAGCTTTCTTGACTCTACTGGAAAGCTGAGGTCACATGGAAACAAACTAGCCCTAAACCTAAGGAGAACCAGATACCTACAGGAAGAGAGAAGACAAGCACTTGTTTACCTGAGGTGGATGTACCTGGACACTGGCTAACAGGCATCAATTAACAAATAACAACAGAATACTGCCGGGAAAGTTGACAGAGCATGGAGCCAGACCACTCTGAGGCACAACGCAAAAGGAAGACCTAAGGCTGACACTGAGACAGACAGTAGGAAAAGCCCTCTGGCCAACCAGCCCCAACTCCAAACTCAAAGTATCACAAGAGGAATTTGAAGTGTGTGGTGCACTGAGAATAACCATACCAACAACAAACCTCAAATCCAGTTCAAATCCTGATAAGAGTGATCAATTGCCCACACTAAAGGTCTAGCAAAAATAGAAAGGCACTCCCATTTCCAGACATAAAAACTATTTATCTCCATCTCTCATGTCCTACACAAGGTGTCCAGTTCTCAACAAAACATACAGAGCACACAAAAAGCAAGAAAGAAACCACACTGCCAAGAGAGGGCAATGAATGAACCAAACTCAGATATAACACAGATGTTGAAACTATTAGACACTAAATTTTATTTTATTTTTTTTTAAAGATTTTATTTATTTATTCGACAGATAGAGAGAGAGCACAAGTAGGCAGAGTGGCAGGCAGAAGGAGAGGGAGAAGCAGGCTCTCCGCTGAGCAGTGAACCAGACATGGGCCTCGATCCCAGGACCCCAGGATCATGACCTGAGCCGAAGACAGCCACTTAACCAACTGAGCCACCCAGGCGTCCCTGGACACTACATTTTAAACAACCTTAATTAATTGTAAAAGACCCTAACAGAAAGAGTGGACAACACAGAAGATTAAATGTCTCCTTTTACCAGAAAGATAGGAACTGTAAGAGAGAATAAAATGAAAAAACTTGAAAGGCTAAACACAGTAACAGAAATGAAGATGGCTTTCAATATTCTTGAGCAGATTTGACACAGCCAAGGAAACAATCAGTGAACTAGAAAATAGGTCAACAGAATTCCCACACTAAAACAAGAAGCAACAAAAAGAAGAATGAAACAAAATGAAGTGTTCAATAGCTGTGGAACAAATCAAAATTTCTAACCTAGGTGTAATCAAATTTCAGAAGGAGAAAAGAAAATGGAAGAGAAGAAATATTTGAAGAAATAATTGTTGAGAATTTTCTAAAATTAATGACAGACACCAAACCACAGATCCAAGAAGCTCAAGAACACCAAGCAGGATGAATACCAAGAATGTGCATACATGTGCACATGTGTGCACACACACACACTCACACAGAGGTGTAACATATTAAAACAGATGAAACCAAAGACAAAAAGAATATTGAATACAGTGGTAGAAAAATAAAACATTAAATATAAAAGAAAAAAGATAAGGATTATAGAAGACATCTAGAAAAAAATTGAAGACACAAATTACCAGTATCAGGTATAAAAGGAGAAAATCACTATAGATTCCACTGACATTAAGTGGATGATATGAGGACACCACAAACAATTCTACCTCCGTATTTTGACAACTAAGGTGAAGTAGAACAATTCCTTAAAAAACATAAACTACCCTAACTTATCAAGAAATAGGCAACCTGAAGTGTACCTATACCTATTAAATTTGTAGTTAAAAACTTTCTATCAAAGAAAACTCTAGACCCATATGGTTTCATTAATGAATTCTACCAAACACTAAAGAAAGAAACAATACCAATCCTGCACAGCCTCTTCCAAAAATACATCACAACCAAGTGAAGTTATCCCAGGAATACCAGGCTGGTTCAATGTGTGAAAATCAATCAGTATAATTCACCATATTAAATATGAAGAAAAAAATCACATGATCCTGTCAATAGATGGAGAAAAGTCATTCAACAAAATTCAAAATCCATCCATAATAAAAACTCTCAGTAAACTCAGAATACAACAGAAATTCATTAACCTCATAGAGCATCTAGCCTCAGTTAACATCATATTTAATAGTGAAAAATTAATTATTTCTCCCCCATGACAAGAAACAAGGCCAGAATGTTCTCTCTCACCACTCCTATTCAACATTGTACTGGAGTTCCTAGCCAGTGCAATAAGGCAAAAAATAAATAAGTAAAAGGTATCCAGATTGGGAAGGAAGAAATAACACTGTCTTTATTCACAGATGACATGATTGACTGTGTAGAAAATCCCAAAGGATCTACAAATAATCCCCCTAGAATAAGTGACTTTAGCAAGGTAACCAGATATAATGTCAATATATAAAAACCAATTACAGGGATGCCTGCGTGGCTCAGTCAGTTGAGTGTCCAACTCTTAATTTCAGCTCAGGTCATGACCTCAGGGTTGTGGGACGGAGCCTCAGTAGGGAGTCTGCTTGAGATTCTCTCTCTCCCTCTCCCTCTGCCCGCCCCCCATTCGCTCTTTCTCACTCTCTCTCTCTTTCAAATAAATAATCTTTTTTAAAAAATTACATTTCTATACACTAGCAACAATAGCAACCCCCAAAATTAGGTACTTAAGTATAAATCTAACAAAACACACAAGATCTGTATCCTAAAAACTACAGAATGGTAATAGAAAAATCAAGAGACAAATAAATAGAGAGATAAGATATGTCATCTTCATGGACTGAAAGACTCAATATTGTAAAGATGTCAATTCTTCCTAAATTAACATATAGATTCAAAGCAGTCCCATTCAAAGTCCCGGCAGAATTTTTTGTAGATACTGACAAGCTGATTCTACAATTTATATGGAAAGGCAAAGGAACTAAAAGAGCCACACCAATTCTGGATAAAAATAAAGCTGGAGCAGGCACCTGGGTGGCTCAGTTGGTTAAGCGACTGCCTTTGGCTCAGGTCATGATCCTGGAGTCCCGGGATCGAGTCCCGCATCGGGCTCCCTGCTCGGCGGGGAGTCTGCTTCTCCCTCTGACCCTCCTCCCTCTCATGCTGTCTCTCATTCTCTCTGTCTCAAATAAATAAATAAAATCTTTAAAAAAAAATAAAGCTGGAGGACTTACACAATCTGCTTTCCAAACTTATTATAAAGTCACAGTAATCAAGACAGAGGTGGTGCTGGCACAAAATAGGCATAGAGATCAATGGAATAAAACTGAGAGTCTGGAAATAAACACATTTATGACCAACTGATATTCAACAAAAATGCCAAGACAATTCAATAGGGAAACATAGTCCCTTCAATAAATGATGCTTGAACAACTGGACTTACATATACAAAAAAAAAAAAAAATTCCTTGACTCATGGGGCGCCTGGGTGGCTCAGTCGGTTAAGTGTCTACCTTCAGCTCAGGTCATGATCCCAGGGTCCTGGGATCAAGCCCCGCATCAGGCTCCCTGCTCCGCGGGAAGCCTGCTTCTCCCTCTCCCACTCCCCCTGCTTGTGTTCCCTCTCTCGCTGTGTCTCTCTCTGTCAAATAAATAAATAAAATCTTTAAAAAAAAAAAAAATCCTTGACTCATACCTTATACCTCATACAAAAATTAACCCAAAATGGATCACAGACCTAAGTGTAAAACATAAAATCATGAAAGTTCTAGAAGAAAGCATAAAAAATTTTCAAACTATTTGGTTAGGCAAAGAATTCTTAGATATGACAACAAAAGTTTGATTCACAATAAAAATTGATAAACTGGGTTATCAAAGTTAAAAACTTTAGCCCTGAGAAAGACACTGTTAAGAGAATAAAAATATAAGGCACAGCCTGGGAAAAATTACTTGCAAAACACATTTCTGAGATTCCAGATTATGTAAAGAACTCTCAAAACTCAACAATAAGAAAACAAACAACCCAATAAAAATAGGCAATCAAAATTACCACTGCATAACTTTTAAAAGCTATAAATTTTTATTTGTTGTATATTTTTTTCCAGTCTATTCTGGGTCAAAATGTAACTTCTCGCCGATTTGTTTTGTTCCATATCATTTGACCCCAGAATTAGGTTTTGATCTCTGTTAACCTTTGATGCACTTTATATTGACCTAAAAAAAAAAGAAAATATTAGTTTTCATTGAACTCAAGGGATAAATTTCATATAAGTCCTTACTAAAGAGACTAATTTTCCTATCAAATAAAATTGGCTCTTTAAACACACACAAAAAAAGTTACAACTTTCGGGGCGCCTGGGTGGCTCAGTTGGTTAAGTGACTGCCTTCGGCTCAGGTCATGATCCTGGAGTCCCTGGATCGAGTCCCACATCGGGCTCCCTGCTCAGCAGAGAGTCTGCTTCTCCCTCTGACCCTAACCCCTCTCATGTGCTCTCTCATTCTCTCTCTCTCAAATAAATAAATAAAATCATAAAAAAAAAAAGTTACAACTTTCTAAGGCATAAAAATTTATTTTCTCACCTTTTAAGAAATGAGCCCTGAACATGAATCACATTTTTAATCACCATACTTCCTCCTTCTTCCTGATACCAAAACTAAACAATTCTGGAACCCAGTGATGAAAGAAATGACTCTTATTTTCCCTTTGCTCATGTTTCTTTACTTATTTCTCACCACCTGGTATCACGCTTTGTAAGTCATTGTAAATCAAGTTTGGGAACAATGTGAAGTATAACAAAGAAACAAAGAGATTCTGCATGAAAGAAATCTTTTAAAATCAAGTTATTCAATATGTAACCCTCTTCTTCCAAGTGAATGTTTTTTTCCCCCCAATATCATGCCTGCTCAGGCCATACTTCTCTGCTGGAAACCAGAGAAAGAAAAAACCTTGAAGATTTCCAGCACTATGCCCAGCTGGTTTCCAACTATTGCACTCTTTTCTTACCCCATTTTAGTTTTTAGTCTTTTTTTGTAAATTTGCGTACATTTGACACACAATGTAACATTAGTTTCAGATATACAACATACTGATTCAACAAGTCCATATGTTACACCACGCTCACCACAAATATAGCTGCAGTCACCATACAACGCTGTTACAATACCATTGACTCTAGTCCCTGTGTTGTATGTTTCATCCCCGTGACTTACTCATTCCATCACTGAAAGCCTGTACCTTCCACTCCCCTTCACCCATTCTGCCAACCCTTCCACCACCCTCCCCTCTGACAATAACTTTTTTCTCTTACAGTACTTCTCATCACTTGAAATATGAGACGAAACATAAATAAATAGGTCTTCTTCCAGTAGATTGTAAGTGCCATGAGCAGAGAGATTTGTCTTTCTTGTGTACTCTTTTATCCTCAGCACCCAGAACAGGATCTGGCACACAGTAGATGCTCAGTATTTGTGAATCAATGACTGGCCAAGGCATCTCTCCCTACCCATTCCTTCATGTTTTCCAATGATCCTGGCCATCCCATAGCACCCCTGCTGATGGAAACAAAATATGCTGCCCTCCACTCCCTCCTTTCTTTCAGGATTAGTGACCAAGACTTTCTGCCAACTTCTGTGCTAACGAGATATTAAGGATGCATCCCTTTTTGCCCACTCTAACTCCGAATGTCCACCAATGTCTGCCATATCAAATGGAAACAAAAAGCAGCACTCCATACTTCAAATGAAAACAGCCTAAATGCTTTGAAAGCAATAGGCAGTAGAGGCTGGTTTCCTACTAAAACAACTATAGAGTATCCACCTACTGGATTTACTGTCAAGAGAACTGTTTTCTTGCCCAGGATCCACCACTAACTGCATCTTCACCAAGTCCCAGCCTGTTAGTTTGAAGACAGGTTAACAATACTGAAACGCAGCCATGATTCAGAACAAAAAAGTGTTCTCAACAGAGGGCATGGGAGAAGGTGAAGGGGAGGTGCTGGGGGGTGGGACGCAAAGCAGAAGCAGCTGTGAGGCTTTTTCAAACTATACATGCCCCCCCCCCAACTCCTCCACCCTAACCCACCCCTACAGAATCATCACGATAAGGTAAGCCACTGTTGCTATTACCAACAGGAGTATGAAAAGCTCAGAAAAACGTTTCCAGATTTTAAATGTAAGTTCTTTGAGGACTGGCACCATGATTTATGCTTCTTAGTGAGAGCCAGCGTGGTATCTAATATAGGGTACTCTATGTTAGAGTCTCTACCTGTGTCTCCAGCCTCGCTCCTCTCTCCCCTCAGCCGCACCCTGTACTCTATTGTACTGAACTTCTCCTGATTGCCCATACAGACCAGGCCTTTCATCATCTGTCACTGCCTGTGGGCAAAACCACTGACTGCCTGCCTACCTAACAGCTTGATAGGCCATCTCACTTCCTTCCTTGATGACAGGACTCCAGCTTTGTTCAGATACGGGGCATCCATGTGCTCAGGGAAGCTGAGCCCCTTTCTCAGCTCCAGAAGACTGTGTGGATAAAACAATCATAGCCCACTTTCTTCTCCTTTACCAGTGACTGATTTAGGGTGGGCATGTGACCATTCTGGCCAATGACCTAGGGAACTTCTGGGAAATTCTGTCCTTTGTTATCTAGACAAACAGCATCCATCCCTTCTGTTTTGGGTGTTATCACCGGCAGCCATGATGGAGCTGCAGTCATCCTGTGGCAGAGAAGGGAAAAGCAAGCGAATCCAAAGGAGGGCCGTGACCACTGTGAACCACCTACCTGCAAGGACCTCTGAAGTGAGACAGTCAAGGGACTTAAATCACGTTACCTAGAAGAGCAAACACTGATCCCCCACCACAATGGCCTGGGAAGCCCCTCAGGCTTTTTTCTCCTAGAGCAGCCCTACCGTCTCCAATTTAGAGCTCAACTACAGTCTCTTGGAGAAGCCTTCCCTATGTCCCCAGAGAGTTAAACATTCCCAGGCACTGTTATCTGCACATCTGCCTTTCCCACCAGACAGTGAGCTTCTCCAAAGCAATCATTTTCACCCTTGGCAGAGGCAGTCTCAGTTTGGGCTTAGCATAAGTGACTCCATTTTGGTCCTATTGAATGAATGATCAAGAAAACAATGAATGAAAGGATGAACACGTAGGATGCTCTCCATGCCTTGGATAAAGACTTGATGACTGACAGACTGAATACGGCACCCAGGCTGTCTACACTCTACTACGGACTTCGTTTAGGTGGTGGTGAGCAAAGGCAGAGATAGTGCAATGGACATGTACTATTTTTATCTGTGCAGAAGCAGACTTCTCACTGGGAACTGCCCCTCCCCAGTCTCCAGCAGCTGAACTGGACCTGAACCAATCCCCCAGGCACTGGTGGCACCTGGGTAAAGTTTTCACTCCTATCGTGGAAACCCACTGCCTATCCACTTAAATGGCTTGGCCCAGCTTCGGTCTAGCATATCATTAAGATTTGCTATGAGGATGAAGGAGCTGGAAGAAGAGAGAGACTCTTCCCCTCCCTCCACTCCCTCTCTCTGAAGGAGGAGATAAACCTGAAGGCGCCAGTGCTATTTATCACTTCATACTAAAAACCAGTCAACACAGAAGGTGAAAAGAGCCAAGATATGTGTGAGAGAGAATGAGCCCTGCAACCTCATATGAGCCCCTGGATGGAGCTATGCCTGAAGCTAAAACCCTCAGTCTTTTTCACTTATGTGACCCAATTTCTATATTGCATCAATTTTCAAGTGACCAACACCCAACTCAAAAGAATTCTGACACAGTCGATAATGATGAAAGCAGGCTGATAATACCCTTCTGTCTGCAGGGTCTGTCCTGATACCTCTCAATCTTCTGCCTCTAGGATGGTATCAGGAAGTAAAAGAGCCTGAAAGCAGTCTAGCAGTGAGCAAGTCAGAGTGACTAAAGAAAAAAAGATGCCACCCCCAAAACACACACACACCTCACCACCCCTAATTTTCCCCCTAAAGGAGGGTAATCTGAGCCTCCTGGATCTCCCTTCTGTTCAGAAATGTGTGGAGACCTCTGGGAGGCATAAAGTGTTACATTATCACGTAGGGAAAAAATGGAGAGAACTTTCACCACGCTTTGTGCTATGCACTTTATGAACATCGTATAACTTAAGGCTATTTTAATGACTATAATACCCATTTTGCCTTTGAGGAAACTGAGCATCAGCGAAGTTAAGTAAGTTGCTCAAGGTCACACAGCTAGTAACTAGAATTTAAACAGCACTCTAGACCTTTTTCCCCTTTCTCCCTCCGATCGCTGGGTCCTGGGAGATGGAGGCACCCCTCCACCTCCACCCTCATGCCCACAACGCCCCAGGGCACACAGACCTGCAGTCTTCCAACCTCAGGCCCCCGGAGTCAGAGCAGCCGAGCGTACTCAGCTCTTCGGAAGCCCCAGGGAACTAACTAAGCCTCACGCATGAGTCGTTTATTCACCACCACTACCAAAAAGTAAAGAGCCGGGCAGAGCAGCGGCAGGTACGTGGGCCCTTGTGCGGCGCCGCAGAGGGAGAGGCGGGAGCTCCTCTCGGCTCCTCCACGGCCCGAACCCCCGCCCCAGCGCCGCGCTCTCCCCGGCAGCCCTGTCCCCAGCCTCCGCTCTCCCCTCCCAGCGCCACGCAAACGGTGCTTGGCGGCGCCCTGGCCGCGCAGGAAACCCTGCGCGACCCCCGCCCCCGCCCCGTCCAGATGTGCCCAGCTGTTCGCCTCCGGGCGGCTTCGGGACCCCCGCCCCTCCACCGCACCGCGGCCCTCCACGGCGCACCGCGGCCCTCCACGGCCCGCCGCGGCCGCGCGGTCCCGCAGGTCCCTCGGGGTCCTCGGGCCCCGGCCGACCACCGCCCCCAGCTGGCCGCGCCCTCCCCGCTCACCTGCGGCGCCCGCGCCCGCCGGGCCCCTCGGCGTTCCAGCCCGGCTCCCGACCTCGGCTCCGAGCGCTCCTGCCGGGGGCCGGCGTTGGCTGCGGCCGCGCGGGGCGGGGCGGGGCGCGGCTCCTCCCCGCCTGAGCCACCTGGGGCGCCCGCGAGGGGACCCGGCCGGGACAGGTGGGCCCCGCCCGGGAGCGAGCCGCTGGGGCTCAGGCTCCTCGGGGAACCTCAGGGATCCTCCGCCGGGTTGAAGGGACACCCGGGCGGGAAACGGAACACAGAGCGTGAGCCTGACCGGACCAAGCGACCAAGCCAGTGCGAAGAGTGGAAGCCAACCCCTTTGTGGGATATACAAACCGAGAACCCAGAACTGAGACCGTCGGGGTGAAAATGCTTGGGCCAAGGGCACAGGTGAGTTGTTAGTTCAGAAACTGGAAGAACTCAGGCCTTTTCCCACCATCCCACACTAAGCCACCCGCACCTCACCCACGGTGGGCTCAGATGACCCCCAACCCTTTTGTAAAATAACATTAAGCTATAAATAAGATCATTTCAGGTAATGATATCCTCCCCCCAAGAGGGGAGGAACCTCCTCTGTCCACCGTTAAATAACCAGAGCCGTGAACAAATCCAGGACAGTGCATGAGTTCAGTTAATACTCGGTGCACAAATGAGGTGTGGCCCAGTCTTTTGAGTCCAGCCTTCTGCTGGTCCCTACAGACCAGAATTGTCCCAGCATCTCTCCTACTTTATTAGTGAGAACCCAGAGTCAAGAAGCCAGGCTTCCAAGCCACCCATCCTCTCTGTACCGCTTACTTCCCCTCCCAGTGCCTGCCAGGCAGCTGGCTTGTGGGAGGTCTACACCCCTGGGCATCTTTGTAAGCTGTCAAACAAATCTTTAACTTCTGAAGATGTCACAGGCCTGGGTACTCAGAAATATAATGCTGTCCTGCCAGCCTTGCACTTGTGGAAACAGCCCAGAGTTTGTAAGACTGACCCAGGATCCCACAGCCAGTAGCAGAGTGAAGACTCGGGCATTGGTGGTGATGGTGGGTCCTGTAGCCAGGAAGCCTTGAGTGGGGATAGAACTTCTACAGAAATGGGGCTTGTGTTTGGTCCTCTGCTGAGATCTCTTATCAGTGGTCTTTCCAGGCCTCTCAGAGGGCAAGTGTGATTTGAGCCACTCACTGAGGACTTAACAGTTTCAAAAAAAAAGGTGTGGGGTACCTGGTTTGCTCAGTCAGTAGAACATACGACCCTTGATCTTGGGGTTGTGAGTTTGAGCTCCACGTTCGGTATAGACGTTATGTTAAGTCAATCAATCAATCATATCCATTTAAACAAAAAGAAAAGATGTGTCAAAATAGGACACAAAGAGTTCCATTGAGCAAATGAATAGCCTTAACACACACATACACACACACCCAATGATGTGTGATGCTGCTATTCACATGTTAATCTCAAGATTCATTAAAGAAATCCATTATAAGCACACTATGGGAAACACTGTACAACTTTAAAATTGTATGGAGAACATTCCTACTTAGAACTATTTCAGTACACTTCTATGACTGTCTGTTAAACCTCAAAGCCATAATTAGAGGCTGTCTGTTGAGGTCAGGGCCAAGTGGTCTGCTCCACCCCTACCCCTAACAATAGGCTCAACATTATTGGGGACTGAACCCCCCCATCCTGCTTCCTCAGTGAGTCTGGCACAGATGGGTGTTTAAGAGGTGGTATGGCCTGGCTAGTTGCTTCACATTGGGCAAGGCCAGCCTGTTAAAAAGTTACAGAGAATGCTCCACCTAGGTGTGCCCTCATCCAGCTGTACTCCCTATGTGGTAGGTGAGGAGGCTGGTGTCCCAGGGTGGGGCTAGGAAGGGTCCTGCCATTGGGACAGCCACTTGCACCAGCACATGGGACTGAGCTTGGGAGCCCCTCCAGTTCTCACCCACACAAAGTGGGCCTGGCCCTTGTGTATTGGTTTCACTCAGTGGAGCATGTGATCCCCTGTGATTTAGGATCCTCCCACTATGTGTGTGATCTTGGCTGGGTGAGTCTGGTAAGGGATGTCACACAAACTGGCCTGGGAATCATCATCAGGAAGGCACAAGTTCTGCCCTGGCATTCATTCATTCTCTCTCTAGCTCTCTCTCTCCCCTTCCCTCCTCCCCCATCCCCTCCACTCAGGGCTTGCTGAGTAGCCCCGGGGCAAGTTCCCTAATTGCCTAGTTGTGCATTTCTCCCACTTAGAAAACCTGCAAGCATGAAATCAGACAAGATCTCTGCTGGAAGTTCTTTGCTTGAAAGGGGAATCTGAAATATGAAGGTCTGATACTATTGTGAGGTTAAGTGAAATAATGCATATGAAGTGCTTGAGCACAGCGCCGGTGACTATACATGTTTCTATTCTCTGCCAGTCCCTAGGAAAAATGATACTTGAACTAGGAAATCTTCAGTTTCTTCTCTATCTCTAGTTCTCTGATTGTATAGTGAAAGAAAAAGTATCCAAAGAATAGCTAAAAAATTTCTGAGCCTTGGGATATTATTTACCTTTTCTTCCCTACCTTTACAGAGAACTCATTGTGCTCCCTGAATACTGTACCTCATTTTCTGAGCACATTTTTCAATAAAACAATACATATAAAGTGCCTAGGACAGTTCTAGTACATAGTAACTGCTCAGTTAATTATAACCAATACAGGAGAGATGTAGGAAAGTGGCCAGCAGTAGAAAGAGCCATTAATTCAGGTAGACAAATCTGATAATCACTTTATTAGGTTACCCAGAATTTTAAGTTCACTGGCTTTTTATCAGATGGGCTTGGGTTCAAATCCAGCCACCACTTAACAAAGTCTTTTAATCTCTCTATGCCCCAGTTTACTCATCTATAAAATGAAGATAGTACTAGTGTATCATAGGAGCTGGGAGGCATACATAGAACAACCTTCAGGGAGTTGCTGCTTTATCCCAGGCATGGTTCTAAGTGCTTAGCCTCTCTTCTGAGAGCTGACTTCAGGGTACGATTTCTTAACCAAGGTCCACAGACCCCAGAACTGGATTCGGTATTCTGTGTCTACATACATTTTTCTTAAAGAGAGCATCCACAGCTGTCCTTAAATTTGCAAAGAGGTCTGGGTCTCAAAACTGGTTAGGAATCACTGCCTTCGAGACTTAGCCAAGAGTCGTGCAGCTGGAAGACTTGCCAGAGATGGTGCAGGCCACCATTCCCAGACATCCTGGAGGAGGAGGATCACCGGTGATGCCTGCTCAAGATGCAGGTCACCGCTCCTGAGAATTCTGAGTCAGGAGAGCAGAGTGGTTTTGACTAAGAGAGCTACTCACCTACAGGCAAGCCCAGAAAACTGATCTCATCTAACTTCTCATTTCTCAGGTGCAGAAATAAGCCCGGGGACCCTTTCAGTCTGAAGCAGCTTCCACCCCACATCCACAGACCGGCCTCCCTCCCCTCTGCGTCAAGCCCTCACCTCACCTGAACAAAGGAAGAGAAATGCTACTCTTTCCACAGCCCAGGTGCACATGAGCAGCACTCTAAGAACAACAGAATGAGACTTTTTTTCAAACTTATTCCTTCTATTTGTTTATTTAATTGAAGTACAGGTAACACAGAGCGTGACATTAGTTTTGGGTGTACAACATAGTGATTCCACAAGTCTATACATTAAGCTGTGCTCACGAGGGTCGCAAACAACTATTCCAGTCCCATTGACTGTGTTCCCCACGCTGCACCTTTTATCCCTACATCCTATTCATTCCATAACTGGAAGCCTGCATCTCCCGCTCCCCTTCACCCATTTTGAAATCAGGCTTCTTTTTCGAGAAAAATAAAATGTGCAGCCACCTCTGTGTTAGCCCATTAAATCTCAAGGAGGCCTAGACCTTTCTTGCCAGGACTGCTCCCCCACCCCAGGACCCACCCCCTCCACACACCCCACTTTACTATTTACACATCCAGCTTTACTATTTGAACAGCTGAGGCTATTCAGCAAACACTTTCAAGTGACATCCTGCAAAAATGTAGACGCTTTGTTCACTTCTACAGCCACAGGCTAATTAGGCACTGAACAGGGAACTTCAGTCTGCTGCCATTTAGTTGTGTGAGGCCCACGGTGGGAACCACGGCTTCCCTGGCAGATCTTGGCAAGAAATGAGTCTGAAGCAAAGACAGAAGAGGCAGCAGCTGCAGGTGCCAAGGAGGGTTATCCAAGTTAGGTTTCAGGGACACCCAAAAATGTCGGCTCAAGAACAGTCAGACAAAATCCAGTATCTTTTCTTTTCGGTTGGTGAAATTCTCTCCGTGCTTACCAAGGGAAGCCAAGGACACACAGGTGTTCTTGGGGTTTTTGATATTCACCAATCACAGAATCCTAAAGTAGCAGAAAATTGAAATAACCTCCCCAAAGTGTGTTGGGCATACCTCTCACATACGAGGCCCGCAAGCAAAATTTCCAAGGTGGCACACTGTAGAAGTTGCATTTCCCTGAGAAGAAGACTATAAAAAGATGCAGGTGGCCCCCCTTCAGGCCTGTGCTTGACCCTGAGGCTGGGCAGCAAATCAGCTTTTCCATGTTTATTCCTCAGTATTATTCCTTACACTCTCAGGGCCCGCCGATCAGTGTGAATTTGCTTGGCTTTCTACAACACATCAGCTGGGGCGCCTGGGTGGTTCAGTCATTGGGCATCTGCCCTCGGCTCAGGTCATGATCCCAGGGTCCTGGGATTGAGTCCCACACTGGGCTCCCTGCTCAGCAGGAAGCCTGCTTCTCCCTCTCCCACTCCCCCTGCTTGTGTTCCCTCTCTCGCTGTGTCTCTCTTTTTTTTTTTAAAGATTTTATTTATTTATTTGAGAGAGAGAGAGTGAGAGACAGAGAGCATGAGAGGGGGGAGGGTCAGAGGGAGAAGCAGACTCCCTACCGAGCAGGGAGCCAGACGCGGGACTCGATCCCGGGACTCCAGGATCATGACCTGAGCCGAAGGCAGTCGCTTAACCAACTGAGCCACCCAGGCGCCCTCGCTGTGTCTCTCTTTGTCAAATAAATAAATAAATCTTTTAAAAAAACAAAACACATCAGCTGGGGATTGCTTGCCCTCTTTTACTTGGGTTTCAAAACAAACACCAAAACATGGATTATAAAGTTATGGGTCTGCTTACAAAATTGCTGGCTACAAAAATGTCCAAATGGGGGCGCCTGGGTGGCTCAGTCGTTAAGCGTCTGCCTTCGGCTCAGGTCATGATCCCAGGGTCCTGGGATCGAGTCCCATATCGGGCTCCCTGCTCCGCGGGAAGCCTGCTTCTCCCTCTCCTACTCCCCCTGCTTGTGTTCCTGCTCTCACTATGTCTCTCTCTGTCAAATAAATAAATAAAATCTTTAAAAAAAAAAAAAAATGTCCAAATGTCTTTGGTGTTGTATTTCTAAACCCAGGAAAGAAGTTCTTGATTATTCCAAATTTACTCCTTACTTCTGAGGGTAACACAAACATATTGATCATCTTTTTAATTTGCTAGGTCAATGAGGAAATGAAATACCAGTGTGGAGAAAATTCTTTGTGTAAAATCAGAGTTCAATTACCACTAACACACCGAGCAAAATCTTCCTCAGGGCCTTTGCACTTACTGTCCCTTCTGCTTGGAACTGTCTCCAGATCTCTGCATGGCTGGCTCCCTCAGTCACCCATGGAGGCCTTCCCTGTCTACTTCGTTCAAAGTAGACACAGGCCACTTGCTATCACAGCACCCTGTTTTATTCTCTTCATAGCACTTAAACAGTATTAAGTCGTATTAGAAAGTGGTGCTCACTAGTTCATAATTTGCCTCTAAGAGAATAAAGACTCTGTCTTGTCTTATTCACCACTTCTCTCCAGCTCTGAAAACAACGCTGTGTACAAAGCAGGTGCTCGAATATTTCTAACGTATCAGCAGAAGACTTTGAGTTCATCACGTGGAGAGTTCAACTGCTCCTGTATGCGGCTTAGGTCTGTGAATAAGCTCTGGCCGGGGAGGGAAACGGGATTTCAGCCTAGTCTCTCTAGGCTCCTTGGTAACCATGGACCCCCGGGAAACCTAAGCCTCATGGTTAAGAATGTGCGCTCTAGAGCCAGCAACACCTCTTCCTAGCTCTGTGATGTTGGCCACTTAAACCTCTCCACACCTCAGTTTCTTCATCCACATATGGGGAGAATAACGGTGCCACCCTCACCCGTACCTTGTGAAGAGATCCCAGAACTCGCCTGAAGAACTAGCTGTTATCACGAGCCGTGCATAGAGCGGCAGGCACGTGGTTAATACAGAGAAGAGTGGGAACCACCGGAACCCTGGTCTATAAACTGCCGGAGTCCACTGCTGATCGCCAGGTTCCGGGCATACGGCACACATGCGACCTAGGACTGCGTCAGACATCCTCTGATGTGACGTCAGAGAGGCGCCCGCTGCCATCGCAGTTCCCGTGACTAGCCCCAGGCCTGGCAGGTGTCCAAGTACAGCAGGTGCACCGGGCTCCCGCTCTCCGTGGGTGAGGTGAGGGGAGTCAATTAACCTTGCCGGGTGCAAACAGGTGAGTCCTGATGTCCCTCGTAGCCTTCCTTTCTACTCTAAGTACTGGTGATGTGCACTTTGTTTCTTCCAAGGACTCCCCAGTTTATTGGCTTAATACAGTAAAGTGAAAACCACTATAAAAGGCACGATTGACTTACAAGTCATAGGGGAAATTAGGAATGAGAAAACTGAGATGGGCAAACAGAGGACTGTAAGAGAAGGAATGTGGGCTCTAGAGCCAAAACTAACCATGTGACCTTGGAAGGGTGACTCCACCTCTTTGGATTTAAGTTTTCTTTTAGGTTTACGGCCTGAAAGGAGACAAGGAGAAAGCAGAGGTCATGATCCTGAGTCATGTGCTTGGGAGCAGCAGGCCCACATGCCGAGGACAGACCAGCATGCGTGGCACAGCGAGTACCTGGCTCGCGTGTGGGGCCAGGAACAGAGCTTTCAGATGCCAGGCTCTTCCTAGCAGAGGCAGCAGGCCGCTTGCTCCCAGACACTGGCGGAAGCCGAGGATGCTTTTGTGTTCCGGCTCTGCTAAGTGACTCCTTGAGTGCCTCCCATCTCACTTTGGGGAGCTTATTAAGCTCCGATAAAGATGCTGCTGGGCTGTAGACTCTCAGAAGGAGCTGTGATTCCGGAGACGCCGAGTGGACTTGATTCATGAGGCAGCGTCAGGACCTTGAGTGAAGAGCATGCACAGGAGCCCTGGGCGTGAGCAGCCCCCAGGCACAAAGATGGACACCGGCCCCAAACCCCCCCTCACTGCAGTTATTGGGAGGGTAGGGAATATTCTCTCCCTGTGCAGCAGCCTGAGAGCAGCTTTTCCCCAAAAGGACCGGGGGAGGAGGGGAGGTGTGGGAAAGGGAAACCCTGAACAGTCTCACTGGGTAGAATCAGATGATTCCCAGTGTCTCCTTCGCTAAGTAGCAGGGGTGATGGGTAAAGGCATCGCTGCAGTCCAAGGAGAAAATACCTTCTCCTAGGAAGTTTTTGATAATAACTATTAAGAACAATACAACAGGCCCCAAAAGGAGTCACTTAGCCTAAGCGCAAACCGACACTTCATTACAGTTTCCGCTCTCCCAGAAATGGAATCCTGAAGCAGTCAACTAGGAATCACCTAGTCAGCACTAGGCAGGTTATCTGCCTGACAGACCCCTGCCATCCCCTGAAGGAAAGTGACCTTGCCAGAACCACTGTGCTTTTTGCCTCTATGTTCCCACTCCCTCCTTGCCCGTAGGTCAAGAGTACCCCTCCTCAGAGCTCCCTTCTATCTGCTAGATTCAGGCTGCCCAATTCATGAGTCATTGAATAAAGCCAGTAAGATCGTCAAAATTTACTCAGTTGAATTTTGTCTTTTGACACAGCAATCTCTTCTATTTAAGTAGCACTTTCATAGAATGCTTGCCCACAATTTCTCGTCTGATCCTCCAGCCAAATGTGAAGAGTAGAGAGTGGCGGGCTAAGCATCTCCGTAATTCAGGTATGGAGATGAGGCCACTGAGATGCTGCACGGCTAAACAACGTCACCACAATCCCACAGTTGGTCAGTGCGAAGTAGAGTGGGAGCCAGGTCCCAAGTCCCTCGTTATTTCCATTTTGGGATTACTCAGCCGCGCCATTGCTGAGAGTCAGCGCTCCAGGGATATTTCGCTTTTGCACGCATGCCCCAGAAGGGGGCGCTGCAGGGCAGAGAGGAGGCCAGGCTGGTGATGGGGTCTGCAGGCAAGCAGCCTGCCTGAAGGAGGCAGCAACCCGTGACCAGACGAATCCGCCCCCAGCCTTCCTCCCCAACTCTGCAGTAGCCCATCAGAAGCACCCTGGGACGGGAGAGGCGCAGGTAAATGGAGTCTGTGGTAAAGCGGGGTGAGGGGGAGTTGCTCACAAGGGAACCCCCCTTACTGTTTCTGCCCCTTTCTGTAGCTGGACTTGCAGATGCATGTGTGGTATGGCTGGCATGTGTACTTTTTCTAAACCTAAAGCATTAAAAGGAGACTCTATTAATCATACTGACAAGGCTGGAGGTGAGGTAGGGGCGGCTCCTCTCAGCGGGGCTCCCTGAGCAGCCTCCTCCAAGGCCTCACAGAGACCTGGGGAAGGGGGACCCACCCAGTGCCCCTCAGACTTCCCATTAGAGCTGGCCCAGATGGGGCAAGAGAACCCTGCTTTATCGGGACCTTAAACAGCAGAGGACAGAAGTTACATATTTTAAAAAGCAACCAGAGATCATTAACGTCCTAAAGAGAAGAAAAAAAAGTCAACATGAGTTAAGCTACATTCTTACAGCAAACAGTAGGGAACTGACAGGAGTGACTGCAGCCTTCTAAGTGTCTGTGGCATGGAAGAAGGATCCTGACAACCGCTGGGGCGCAGACGGCCTTTAGAAGGTGCATCCTCCGGCACCCCTGCTGCGGGGCATCCTCCTTCAGTACTGTTGTGATGATTCCTGCCCAGATGCACTCGACGGCCTAACGTAATTCAGCTAACAAGGAATTCTCAGATTCCTCTGACAGGAGAAAACAGAAAAGTGGCAAAGGTATAAAGCTTGGTATAAATGGCTTTTTGAGGCTGGTTGTGGGTACACACACACACACACACACACACACACACACACACAC